>NC_068448.1:52510529-52537581 GCF_023373465.1 Oncorhynchus keta | reverse complement strand
TCTGTGAATGGTTTGTCCTCTGACAAATCAACTGTAAATTTCGGTGTTCCACAAGGTTCCGTTTTAGGACCACTATTGTTTTCACTATATATTTTACCTCTTGGGGATGTAATTCGAAAACATAATGTTAACTTTCACTGCTATGCAGATGACACACAGCTGTACATTTCAATGAAACATGGTGAAGCCCCAAAATTGCCCTCGCTAGAAGCATGTGTTTCAGACATAAGGAAGTGGATGGCTGCAAACTTTCTACTTTTAAACTCGGACAAAACAAAGATGCTTGTTCTAGGTCCCAAGAAACAAAGAGATCTTCTGTTGAATCTGACAATTAATCTTAATGGTTGTACAGTCGTCTCAAATAAAACTGTGAAGGACCTCGGCGTTACTCTGGACCCTGATCTCTCTTTTGTAGAACATATGAAGACCATTTCAAGGACAGCTTTTTTCCATCTACGTAACATTGCAAAAATCATAAACTTAAAAAATTAATCCATGCTTTTATCACTTCTAGGTTAGACTACTGCAATGCTCTACTTTCTGGCCACCCGGATAAAGTACTAAATAAACTTCAGTTAGTGCTAAATACGGCTGCAAGAATCCTGAGTAGAACCAAAAAATTTGATCATATTACTCCAGTGCTAGCCTCCCTACACTGGCTTCCTGTCAAAGCAGGGGCTGATTTCAAGGTTTTACTGCTAACCTACAAAGCATTACATGGGCTTGCTCCTACCTATCTCTCTGATTTGGTCCTGCCGTACATACCTACACGTACGCTACGGTCACAAGAAGCAGGCCTCCTAATTGTCCCTAGAATTTCTAAGCAAACAGCTGGATACAGGGCTTTCTCCTATAGAGCTCAATTTTTATGGAACGGTCTGCCTACCCATGTCAGAGACGCAAACTCGGTCTCAATCTTTAAGTCTTTACTGAAGACTCATCTCTTCAGTGGGTCATATGATTGAGTGTAGTCTGGTCCAGGAGTGGGAAGGTGAACGGAAAGGCTCTGGAGCAATGAACCGCCCTTGCAGTGGCCGGTTCCCCTCTCCACTGGGATTCTCTGCCTCTAACCCTATTACAGGGGCTGAGTCACTGGCTTACTGGGGCTCTCTCATACCGTCCCTGGGAGGGGTGCGTCACCTGAGTGGGTTGAGTCACTGATGTGGTCATCCTGTCTGGGTTGGCGCCCCCCTCCCCCACCTGGCCATGCTGCTGCTCCAGTTTCAACTGTTCTGCCTTATTATTATTGGACCATGCTGGTAATTTATGAACATTTGAACATCTCGGCCATGTTCAGAAGAGCCAGAAGAGCCAGAAGAGGACTGGCCACACCACATAGCCTGGTTCCTCTCTCTAGGTTTCTTCCTAGGTTTTGGCCTTTCTAGGGAGTTTTTCCTAGCCACCGTGCTTCTACACCTGCATTGCTTGCTGTTTGGGTTTTTAGGCTGGGTTTCTGTACAGCACTTTGAGATATTAGCTGATGTATGAAGGGCTATATAAATACATTGGATTTGGATAGAGGACTGAGGGTCTTCCAAATAATGAAAGTGTAAAATAGTTACCCAAATAGTTACCCATGTTATTTTGGCATTTTGTATATAGTTATTGGTTTCAAAATGTATACCTTCACCAATTTGGCCACTTGGGTACATTTGGGCTACTTGTGTGGGACACCTGGGTGACTTCATGATAAATGTCATGTAGCACACTCATTTTGGAAGTTATCATTCTGAAACTTTGCACAAGTACTGTTGCCCTCTTATATGTTTCACTGAAATTGTCTGCATCATCCTATCTGAATGTTTGTTTTATGTTGTTCATTTTAAAGATTATGATACAAAAATAAAAAGTATGTTCTTTTTCATTGTATTATCTAAACCAGATCTATTGTGTGTGTTTGCCTGTGTTTCTGTCCTGGAGTGTGTTTCCGGTGTCCTGGAACGCACCCTGTCTGGTTGCCAGGCGAATTAGCTTGTTGGGAGATCATGTTACATTTACATTTTTACATTTAAGTCATTTAACAGACGCTCTTATCCAGAGCGACTTACAAATTGGTGCATACACCTTATGACATCCAGTGGAACAGCCACTTACAATAGTGCATCTAAATCTTTTAGGGGGTGAGAAGGATTACTTACCCTATCCTAGGTATTCCTTGAAGAGGTGGGGTTTCAGGTGTCTCCGGAAGGTGGTGATTGACTCCGCTGTCCTGGCGTCGTGAGGGAGTTTGTTCCACCATTGGGGGCCAGAGCAGCGAACAGTTTTGACTGGGCTGAGCGGGAACTGTACTTCCTCAGTGGTAGGAGGCGAGCAGGCCAGAGGTGGATGAACGCAGTGCCCTTGTTTGGGTGTAGGGCCTGATCAGAGCCTGGAGGTACTGAGGTGCCGTTCCCCTCACAGCTCCGTAGGCAAGCACCATGGTCTTGTAGCGGATGCGAGCTTCAACTGGAAGCCAGTGGAGAGAGCGGAGGAGCGGGGTGACGTGAGAGAACTTGGGAAGGTTGAACACCAGACGGGCTGAGGCGTTCTGGATGAGTTGTAGGGGTTTAATGGCACAGGCAGGGAGCCCAGCCAACAGCGAGTTGCAGTAATCAAGACGGGAGATGACAAGTGCCTGGATTAGGACCTGCGCCGCTTCCTGTGTGAGGCAGGGTCGTACTCTGCGGATGTTGTAGAGCATGAACCTACAGGAACGGGACACCGCCTTGATGTTAGTTGAGAACGACAGGGTGTTGTCCAGGATCACGCCAAGGTTCTTGGACACAATGGAGTTGTCAACCGTGATGGCGAGATCATGGAACGGGCAATCCTTCCCCGGGAGGAAGAGGAGCTCCGTCTTGCTGAGGTTCAGCTTGAGGTGGTGATCCGTCATCCACACTGATATGTCTGCCAGACATGCAGAGATGCGATTCGCCACCTGGTCATCAGAAGGGGGAAAGGAGAAGATTAATTGTGTGTCGTCTGCATAGCAATGATAGGAGAGACCATGTGAGGTTATGACAGAGCCAAGTGACTTGGTGTATAGCGAGAATAAGAGAGGGCCTAGAACAGAGCCCTGGGGACACCAGTGGTGAGAGCGAGTGGTGAGGAGACAGATTCTCGCCACGCCACCTGGTAGGAGCGACCTGTCAGGTAGGGCGCAATCCAAGCGTGGGCCGCGCCGGAGATGCCCAACTCGGAGAGGGTGGAGAGGAGGATCTGATGGTTCACAGTATCGAAGGCAGCCGATAGGTCTAGAAGGATGAGAGCAGAGGAGAGAGAGTTAGCTTTAGCAGTGCGGAGCGCCTCCGTGATACAGAGAAGAGCAGTCTCAGTTGAATGACTAGTCTTGAAACCTGACTGATTTGGATCAAGAAGGTCATTCTGAGAGAGATAGCGGTAGAGCTGGCCAAGGACGGCACGCTCAAGAGTTTTGGAGAGAAAAGAGAGAAGGGATACTGGTCTGTAGTTGTTGACATCGGAGGGATCGAGTGTAGGTTTTTTCATGTTCACCCGCACCTGTATCCCATCAGTAATCTGCACACCTGTCCTGATCATCACCTCTCCCCTTCAAAATCTCTGACCTGACATCCATTCCCTGCCGGATCGTTAGCCATGAACAGTATGTTGTGCCATAGTATCAGCCTCAAGTTGGATAGAATTTGTTTTGTTGTTTTTTATGTATTGCTTGCCTTAAACTTTGTTTGTTCTGTCTTCAGTTACTCACCCGGATCATTTACCCCATTCCCGCCTGGTCGTCGGAGGATTCCGCTACCCCATTGGATCCACCTATTTACTCCCATCAACTCACCACCGCTGCCCGCTACGCCACCTGGATATATCTACCCATTCACATTCACTTGTAAATAAATACTCACCTTCTTCCTACTCTCCTTGTCCTGGTCTGCTTCTGGGTTCGATTTTGAAAGAACGTGACAATATCCTCCTACATTCAATTCACATTTACACAAACTTCAGAGTTTTCTTTCAATTGGTACCAATAATATGCATATCCTTGCTTCTGGGCCAGAGCTACAGGCAGTTAGATTTGGGTATGTCTTAAATCCTCTAAGAGGATTTAAGCCCTAGACAACCAGGTGTGGGGAGTGCCCTTACTAATTAGTGACCTCAATCAAGTACATGGGAGGAGCAAAAACCTGCAGACACTCAGTCCTCTGTGGAATGAGTTTCACACCTGTGCTCAAGCTGGTCGTTTCTGTTGTTGGATTGTTCTTGGTTGTTCTCAGGTCTTGGTGACCCCCAGTACTGACTTGGCGATAGAATGGGGGGTGCTGGGAGGGGTGACAGTTTGAACAGTTTTTGACAAAATACAGTACAGCTTCACAATGAATGCATCATTTTTAAGGTGACAAGGTGACATCACCTTAACTCTCATTGAACTACACCAATGACAACATATTCTCTTACCTAATTAATTAATTACTGCCTTGTCACTAACACCGAAAAAGTCGTGGTTTGCACAGGGGTTTGGATTATATACCTAGATAGCTACTCTAATGGTGCCAAAATATGACTGTAGGGTGTCAGCAAACATAATTAAAAGTTTACCCTATTCATCTATGGCAAAGATATTTGTATATTTCCCATTTCATCAGTGTCTGGTGTTAGCTAGTTACTGGCTAGCTAGGTATTCAGCCAGCATTGAATAAAAGACTCAGACAAAACTCGACACAGTTGTCAAGTCAACACATCCATCAGTGCCGAGTGCTGCTGTGAAGTGCACCGCAAGAGACATGTCAAACGGGAGATGTACAGTATAAAAACAATTTATATAATGATACAATTTCACCAAATTTGCTTGAGATGATTCTACTGCAACACTGCTCACTGCATCCAAGTTGCTTGACATTGGCATTCGAAAGAGCTGTCAGTCAAGGCGAGCTCATTAATGTAATCTCCCCGACCACTCAGCCTGTCTTTTCAAACTTCTGGTAGTTAACAATGCAAGAGAAAGTACTTTTCAGAATGTTTGTTCAGGACCTTTAAAATTAAAAATCTGGTTGAAGGATAGCCATGAATATTCCATTTCTGGAAAACCTGTGAAATTTACATTTTGCAACTGCAAGTCACATTATGCTGGCTTGCAAAGTGACGATAGGAATGCAGACAGCATTAGGTTATCAAACAGTTGAAACGTTTATTCACCCACAACCTGAATTCATAATGACTGCCAGGGTTAGGAATAGCCATTTAAACTGGGACAGCCATTTCAGTAACAGGTGTAAAATCTAACAAAATAATTGGATTATTTTAGAAACATTTTTTAAAATCTATGTGTAGCATAAGATTAATCAATCCATCACTCAATATAGTACATGCAAACTGTCCCTTGCTGCAAATGCTTTAATCTGCTATCATTAGTGCAAAATATAAAACTTAAAACATTCACTTATAAAATTCAGTAATTTCATTGTGGGATTCAAAGCCCAGTTTATATAGCCTGTCCTACCTAGGTCAACAACAATAATAAAAGTGAGGTTCAGACATGGTGTTTCTATGAGCCAAATAACAGTATAAATCTCATGCAAACTCGTGAAATGTGAGGAAAACTACAAGTGACAGATGCCAGACAAGCTTACTGATAGAGGAAGGGATGGTGTGTATTCAGAGCAGGGTGTAGATGGTTCCAAAACAGGTTTCTCTCAGTTGTCCTGAGAGAAAAGTAGTTGCCTTTGCCATTCACCAATTTCATAAAGAAGCCAACTTTTGTTTTAGAAAATTACACAAAAATCAATACGGAAATGTGGATATATGAAAATAGATTATCAATAACACTGCCAGAAATGTGAGTGCATGCTAGTCATCAAAATCAGAAACCAAACAACTAAAAGTACCAAAGAAAGAGATCCAGAATGAATAAAACATGCAGCAGAGAGAGGAAATGAGAGGGTGAGAGAGATAGACAGAGAAAGAGACAGAGAGAAAGAGGTTGGTGTGAATTAATAATTTGCATACTAGGCAGCTAGCCGTTGAAAAGAAAACAATATTGGTTTCTATGTTTCAAGTTGCACCAAACATATTTATGCATGAACTGGTGAGACTGGCACTTTGCACACTGCTAATTTGTATTTGTATTTGTATTTATTATGGATCCCCATTAGCTGCTGCCGAGGCAGCTACAACTTATGGGGTCCAGCACATTAAGGCAGTTTATACAATTTTAAAAACATTACAATACATTCACAGACTCACTGATTTCACAACACTGTGTGCCCTCAGGCCCCTACTCTAATATATTATTAATATTAGCTCTCTGTGTACATCCAGGGCCAGCTGCCCTGTTCTGAGCCAATTGCAAAGTCATTTTATGTTGTACCTGACCACACGACTGAACAGTAGTCGAGGTGCAACAAAACTAGGGCCTGTAGGACCTGCCTTGTTGATAGTGTTGTTAACCTTTTTGGGATTGGGGCAGCATTTTCACTTTTGGATGAATAGCGTGCCCAGACGGAACTGCCTCCATCTCTGTCCCAGATGCTAATATATGCATATCATTATTAGTATTGGATAGAAAACACTCTGAAGTTTCTAAAACTGTTTGAATGATGTCTATGAGTATAACAGAACTCATATGGCAGGCGAAAACCTGAGAAGAAATCCAAACAGGAAGTGAGAAATCGATTTTCAAAACAGTGCCTATTGAAATCCCAATGAGATATGAATGAGGATGTACTTCCTAGGGCTTCCACTAGATGTCACCATCTTTAGAAACTGGTTTGAGGATTCTACTATAAAGGAGGGGCTCATAAGAATGTTTTGAGTGAGAGGTCTGGCAGAGAGACTCGTTCTCATGACGCGTGCTCCCGACAGAGTTTGCTCTCGTTCAATGCTATTCTTCAGACAATGAAATTCTCCGGTTGGAACCTTATGGATGATTTATGTTAAAAACATCCTAAAGATTGATTGCATACATCATTTGACTTGTTTCTACAGACTGTAACAGAACTTTTCGAGTTTTTGTCTGGAGGAAGTGCTCGCGCATCATGACGATGGATTACTGGGGTGAACACGCTAACAACAATCCTCATTCAAGTTTCTAAAGATGGTTGACATCTAGTGGAAGCTGTAGGAAGTGCAACTAACAATAATTTTTCAATTCTTTCCAAAGATTTTTACTATCATTCTTCATGTAATTGATCTTTGTTTCATAGTATAGTTTATTTACAGTGCCTTGCGAAAGTATTCGGCCCCCTTGAACTTTGCGACCTTTTGCCACATTTCAGGCTTCAAACATAAAGATATAAAACTGTATTTTTTGTGAAGAATCAACAACAAGTGGGACACAATCATGAAGTGGAACGACATTTATTGGATATTTCAAACTTTTTAACAAGTCAAAAATAATGCCCTGTGCATTGACTCAATAACCGTATTTATCAGAGGTAGCGGGTAACTATATTTCACCGTAATTTTATTTAGACCTCGATAATCAATGCACGGCGTAAACCGCCATCCTTCTTCACAAAAAAAGAAACTTGAAGAGATGGGTGAAATGGATGGCTGATTGTACCCCTGATGCAGGGATTCAGAGACATATGTCTCCATGGCCACCGTCTCTGCTTGCTTGCGACAGGGGATACAGGTGACTCCTGGGATATGCAGCGTCAACCAGGAGATCTATCGCACAATCCCCCCCATCGATGGGGTGGTAATTGAGTCGCCTTCTTTTTACAGAAGGCAGAGCCAAATCGGTATATTCGGACGGAATGTGCGCGGTGGAGACCTGGTCTGACTGAGCACTCTTGCGACCAAGAAACCGTGGAGTTATGACAAGCTAACCAGGGTAGGCCTAGCACCACAGAATACGTAAGAGAATCAATAAGGAAAAGTCTAATCTTCTCCTTGTGACCCTCCTGCGTTATCATACACAAAGGTGCGGTGACCTCCCTGATAAACCCTGACCCTAATGGTCGACTATCTAAGACATGAATAGGGAATGGCATATCCACAGAAACAATAGGGATCCCTAAGCTATGAGCTAAACTTTTATCAATGAAATTCCCAGCCGTGCCTGAATCTTCTAGCGCCTTATACTGGGAATGCAGGGGAAAATCTGGAAAATTGACAAATTAGTGCAACAGAGGCCTCTGGATGAGAATGGTGCCTACTCACCTGGGGTGATGCCAGAGTGCCCTGTCTGCCTTCTCTATTCCCAGAGGAACCAACCCAGCACCGACCAGCAGTGTGCTCTCTGTGACCATAGATGGTGCTCCAGCAGGAACCCCCTCCGGTCTCCCTGCGCACCATCCCTCCCAATTCCAAAGGTTCGGGAGAGAGGGTGCGGGAGGATGGAAAACCAGACCCTGATCTAGATGTCCACGAGTAGCCAGCATGTTGTCCAGCCTGATGGACATGTCCACCAGCTGGTCAAAGGTGAGGGTGGTGTCTCTACAGGCCAGCTCCCGACGGACGTCCTCGCGTAGACTACAACGGTAATGGTCGATCAGGGCCCTGTCGCTCCATCCAGCGCCGGCAGCCAAGGTCCTAAACTCCAGAGCAAACTCCTGTGCACTCCTCGTCTCCTGCCTCAGATGATAGAGGCGTTCACCCGCCGCTTTGCCTTCGGGTGGGTGGTCGAATACTATCCGGAAATGGCGGGTGAACTGCTCAAAATGGCCCAACGCCGCATCCTCCTCTCTACACACAGTGCTGGCCCACTCTAGGGCTTTCCTGTTCGGTTCAGGAGGGGGAAAAGCATTCAAGGGAGATCCCGGTTGTGGTGGTGGAGGCGCTGGAGAAACTCCCTGTCTCTCCCAGCGGTCCATATTCTGGACAACGCCATCCATGACTGCGCTCAAACAGTCAATCTCCTCCGCTTGTTCCCGGACGGGTTCCTCCACCTCCATGAGCGTAGTGTCCTCTCCTGCTGACTTCATATTTTTTGGTCAAAAATTCTGTCAGAGTCGTGTGTATAGGTGGCAGGGAAGTCAGGCACAGGAGTTAAACGGAGTGTATAATGGAGTCTTTTAATAAATGTCCACGTAACATAATACTAACAAGAACAGACACAAACAAACATGGGTACGAGGACCCATCGCGCACCTATACAACAAACACAACCCTGAGATAAAAACAATCTCTGTGTCATGCATAGGTGTAATAGGTGGCAGGGAAGTCAGGCGCAGGAGAGTCAAATGGAGTGTAAAAATTGAGTATTTTAATAAAGTTCCAAGAGTATGTTCCATAACAATAAATGTACAAACAAACAAATCTTGGGTACGAGGACCCGACGCGCACCTATACAAACAATCACACTACACTGACAATAAATCAATCTCTGACAAAGACATGAGGAGAAACAGAGGGTTAAATACACAACAGGTAATGAATGGGATAGAAAACAGGTGTGTGGGAAGACAAGACAAAACCAATGGACAATTAAAAAAGGATCAGTGATGGCTAGAAGACCGGTGACATCGAACGCCGAGCACCGCCCGAACAAGGAGAGGCAACGACTTCGGCAGAAGTCGTGACACTCTGACAAAGACATGAGGGGAAACAGAGGGTTAAATACACAAAAGGTAATGAATGGGATTGAAAGCAGGTGTGTGGGAAGACAAGACAAAACCAATGAAAAATGTATCAATGATGGCTAGAAGTACGGTGACGTCGACCGCCGAGCACCGCCCAAACAAGGAGAGGCAACGACTTCGGTAGAAGTCGTGACAGATCCAGGTTGCAGGCACTGTTTACAGTTTGAAGTTTTTTCCTGAGTGGGCAGCTTGATGATAGCCAGTCAATATTTAAATCACCCAGAAAATAAACTTCTCTGTTGATATCACATACATTACCAAGCATTTCACACATATTATCCAGATACTGACCTTTAGCACTTGTTGGTCTACAGCAGCTTCCCAGAAGAATGGGCTTTAGATGAGGCAGATTAACCTGTAGCCATATTACTTCAACATTATTTAACATTAGATCGTTTTTAAGATTTAAAGGAATGTGGTTCTGAATATAGACCGCATCACCGCCTCCTTTGGCATTTCTGTATTTTCGGTAGATGTTATAACCATATATTGCTACCACTGTATCATCAAAGTTATTATCTACTGTAAGTGAGTTTCAGAGATAGTCAGAATATGAATATCATCTGTTTCAAGCAAGTTATTGACTTCATGGACCTTGTTTCTTAGGCTACATATGTTCAACTTGGCTATTTTTATCACTTTTCTGGGTTGCTTGATGGTTTTTCATGCTTTACTGGGAAGCTTATCAGAGGTAGACTTACTCATGTTATTTACATTGGAGCTGATAGTGCAGGCAGGGTGAGCTGCATAAAGTGGTCTTCCTACTATTGCACACCGCCTCAGTGCTAACAGTGTAACTCTGGTTTATAGGCTCATGATTACTGATTACAATAGCTGTAGGATAAATAAATGTATTCAGTGCAATTAGGGGTACATAAATGAAATTACTTACATTGTGTTTGCCAATGCCCCCAAGATCATGTACATTTGATGCAACATTATGACGACTCAGTGTCATACTGTACGTTAGTGTGATGTTAATGTCATTGTTTAATGAAACATGCTCATCTATCCAAGGCAGAACCTCTAACTCAATATAAAGTAATCCCAGTTGGTGGGTGGCTAAACAAGTCTGGATCATTTCATTTAAAGTACAAACTTTTTGCCTCACTTCACTCAGTTTCCAGTTTAGTGGAAGCACGTTTCTGTGGTTAAAGGCCCAGTACAGTCAACAATTGGATTTGCCTTTGGTGTACAGTATATTTCCACAATATGAGGTTGGAATAATACTGTGAAATTGTAAAAACGTATGAATTCCCTTTTAGCGTAAGACCTGTTTGAAAAGATTGCCTGACATTTCATCCTGCTTTGATTGGATGGAGTTTTGGCCTGCCCGGTGACATCACCAGGTGGTAAATTAGTTAATAGACCAATAAGAAAGACAGTTCCAAACATCTCTGCCAATATTAGTTAATGTTCAGTTCCCCACTCAGACCACTCCCAGAGAGTCAAAGCTAAATTCTTGCTCTTAGCTAAGAAGCTATTTTTTATTATTTTAATTGGGGGAAGAAAATCACATTAAGGTATTGAGTTGTTACTCAAAAAATTACTTGATATTGAGATAAAACATCTGCATTGAACCTTTAAAAATTACAACTTTCTGGTTATGGTATTTAAGTGACAATACAATATCACTAATACCTCTGTTCCGTCTGGTGGGATTAGTTGATGCTTCTGCCAACACACCTCATTTCAGCATACAAGGAATCATAATTGTAAACAGACAAATGGTAATTTATGCAAATGAGTGGATTTATTATGGCCCCTGAATGTAAAACCACTTCCCCTGTAAGACAGAAATGTACATCCACCTTTGTCTGCAATAATTTGTTGCCACCTGTGCTATGCTGCCACCTGAACAAGCATAAGAACACAAGTCTTTACAAACATAGAAGCTGTCTCAGTTTGGCGACTGTTTTTCTACACCTGGAATGGAGGATTATGCATGAAGACCCTTTACAGCTTCACTGGGCTCTGAAGATATGGGGTTCAGAGCACTCAGCCATGACCAACAGCCCACGTTACACCACGCCACTGATCCCCATCCCTATCCAACTGTAGATATTACACCATCTATCCCAATAGCCTACACACAACCCATCCCCATCCATTTATAACGGTTTCCTAAAACAAAAATGTTTCGCCTCCTCAACATCTGGTATTGTATTGTAGTTGAGGTTTTAACCATCTCTCACAATCCCAATGGCCCTGCAGGAGCATTACCGACACCATTATATTTGTACGAGCAGCAGATCAGCGTAATAGGCAAAGGAATATACCCTACTGACCTCCATTATGAGTTTGGATCCACAAATGATAAACATATTATGCTCCCTTAAAATGGAGCTTTGTTTTGTCTTGTGGGGAAATTATAATTAAAAGCATCACTTAGGGCAAAACAAGAAATGAATTAAAAATAAATGATCGAACCTGCAGCAGATGGAAAGATTTGCAGAATAACATACTGAAATCCACAGGTTAAGTATGAAGGTAATGTATCTTTGGATGCACGCTGCCACTTTGCCACTGGCCAAACACTCCTATCAAACGTGTCCCTGGCTGACCCGGACGTCAAAATATTCAGCAGCATTTGAATAAGATGGTCGACCCCAGGCAGAGGAGATACAGCAGGTATCATAATTATTCACCCTGCATCATTTTTCACATTTTGTTTTGTGACAAGGTGGGATTGGATTGAAAAAATATGACGTTTTTATCTACACGACGTACTCCATAATGTCAAATTGAAAAGAAAATGTAAAAAAATTGTAAAAATGTAATGTAACAAGGTGCCTCAGTCAAGTATTGTACGTATTGACCAGATTCAACTACGAAGAACAGGGAGTTTTTTGAATGCCTCATTAAGGGCAGTGATTAGTAGATGGATAACAATAACAAACCAGACATTGAACATCTCTTTAAGTACAATCAATTTAATGATTATGCTGTGGTTTATGTATTAAACCAACCAGACACAACAAAGACACAGTCGTCCTTCTGAAATGAGCTGCAGGACAGGAAGGAAACTGCTCAGGGATGTCACCATGAGGCCATTGGTGATTTTAAAACAAGCTACAGAGTCCACTGGCTGTGAAGGGAGAAAACTGAGGATGGATCAACACCATTGTAGTTAATTCACAATAATGACCTAAATGACAGACTGAAAAGCAGAATAAAAATACATGCATGCTGTATGCAACAAGCCACTAAAGTAATACTGAAAAAAACAACATCACAAAGGAATACATTTTTTGCCTAAATGCAAAGGCTTATGTTTGGGTCTAATCCAACAGAACACATCACTGAGTAACTGCCCCTATATTTTCAAGCATAGTGGTGGCTTCATCATGTTATGGGTATCCTTGTGATCGTTAATAAGGAATGGGGAGTTTTTCAGGGAAAAAAATAAACAGGATGGAGCTAAGCACAGGCAAAATCCTAGAGGAAAACCTTCTTCAGTCTGCTTTACACAAGACCTTTCATCAGGAAAATAAACCTACAACACAAGGCCTAATCTACACTGAAGTTGCTTACCAAGAAGACAGTATATGTTCCTGAGTGGCCAAGTTACATCTGCTTAACAATCTATGGCAAGTCTTGAAAATTGCTGTCTATCCCTAACTGAAAAACCACATGACATTCACATGATCACATGATTTTCTCTGAAGTTAATGTGATAATGTGAAAAAGTGATTCATGTGAAATAAATGTGACAACATGGGGATGTAGAATTTCAACATGTGATACGAGGAATCTACACAGGTGACATGTGAAAACCCAGGTGTCAAATGTAATTGAGAATATTCTACTTTATAATATATAATTGACATGAACTCAATTAAAACAGTCATGGTCCCCTGCAGGTTTTGTCTAGTTCCCAGGACATCGCCAATTACTTTTTGTTTAGAACATTGTGTCCTAAAGTTCCTGCTACCCCACCAGGTTTGTGAACATAACAGAGATTGACTACACATATTTTGCCAAGAATACATTTTTTAACACTGCCTGAAGTACATAAAATAACTTGAATCTTGTACTGTTGGGACTCAGCCTTAACTGCAATTTGAACTTAAACCGCTTGAAATGTCCTGTTATATTGAGGCAAAAAAGTATTTAGTCAGCCACCAATTGTGCGAGTTTTCCCACTTAAAAGATGAGAGAGGCCTGTAATTTTCATCATAGGTACACTTCAACTATGACAGACAAAATGAGGGAAAAACAATCGAGAAAATCACATTGTAGGATTTTTTATGAATTTATTTGCAAATTATTTCAGCATGTATTTCTTTCATCACATTCCCAGTGGGTCAGAAATGTACATGCACTCAATTACTATTTGGTAGGATTGGCTTTAAATTGTTTAACATGGGTCAAACATTTCGGATAGCCTTCCACAAGCTTCCCACAATACGTTGGGTGAATTTTGGCCCATTCCTCCTGACAAAGCTGGTGTAACTGAGTCAGGTTTGTCGTCCTCCTTGCTCGCACATGCTTTTTCAGTTCTGCCCACAACTTTTCTATAGGATTGAGGTCAGGGCTTTGTGATGGCCACTCCAATACCTCGACTTTGTTGTCCTTAATTAAGCCATTTTTCCACTACTTTGGAAGTATGCTTGGGGTCATTGTTCATTTGGAAGACCCATTTGTGACAAAGCTTTAACTTTCTGACTGATGTCTTAACGTCATCCATATTGGAATTCTATGAGCCATACATTTTTCAACTGTGCTGTGATGTTTCACAAACGTTCTGAACATTTATATTCTCATTGTTCCTACAGTTTGTAAATTGAAAATATATATTTTGGATCGATTGGCTTTGACTTTCCAGATCACCCAGTAGTGCTATCTGCAGGGTTAGCTCTAGCTAAATAATGTAATTTTCAGCCATTCATGGACCTGTGACCAAAAACAAGCTACATATGGACAATACTAATGCAGGGCCGACAGACAAGTTCCTTAATTTTCCCCCCTTCCACTTTCCTCTTTCATTTTTGCGGTAATGCTGCAATTAGTTTGTTGTAATTTTGGGTAGAGCAAACATTTCCATATGTTTTGGTTAGCTGCATGTATGACATAACTCCACCAATCAAATGTATGATATTATTTACAAAGATTATTCCTTTTTTAAACAATTTATTTTTTATTTTTATCAATTAGTATATTTAAGTTTAGCCACAATATTTGTTGTGTTATTGTTTTGTCTTTTCTGGGGGATTAAATTGAAATTGCAACCAACTTTCCATGGCTTGTTTATAATATAAATATAGCAATCTTTGGGAGATGATTTCTTTTTCAAATAACTGAAAGTGTGATGTTGTAATCTCAATAAAGGGGAGAAGGTCTTTCTTGAACTTAGGGTGAGACCTTCTTACCATTTTACTAGAGAACCAGTTCGGATTTAAGTATAACTTTTGTATGACTGAAGCCTTCAGTGAGAGGTCTAATAATGCTTAACTATTTAATCATTTCTGCCCTCCGGATTCATATTCATTATAGAAATAGGCCCATTTAATTTTGTCTTTGCTTGCCGTTGAATTGAATTTTATTTTCTCATATAAATTTAAAAACTGTTCACTGGGTGTAAGTAAGACCATAACCAAATAGGTAAACTGGGATATGACTAAAGAGCTAATCGGGGTGATTTTTCCACAAATAGAAAGGTATTTATCTTTCCATGGTAGCAAGATCTTATATATGTTTGCTTATTTTCTATACAAATGTATTGGAGAGAGATCTTTTATTTATTTTCGGGATATGTATACCGAGTATATACATATCACCATCAGACCATTTTATTGGTAAACTACATTGTAAAGTAAAATAAGTATTTATTATTGATTCAATACATAATATAGTACACTTATCATAATTTGGTTGTAATCCAGAGAGGTAAGAAAAATTATCTAGATCCTCTAAGGCTGTGGAGGGATCCAAGTTGTGGATTTAAAAGAAAACATGAATCATCAGCACACAATGAAACCTTTGTTTTTTGACTGACGTGCCCAAAGTAAACTGCCTGTTACTCAGGCCCACAAGCTAGGAGATGGAAAACACTCTGAAGTTTCTAAAACTGTTAAAATAATGTCTGTGAGTATAACAGAACTGATATGGCAGGCAAAAACCTGAGGAAAATCCATCCAGAATTTTCAAATGTGAAGCTAATGAAAACTATGACTTCCGCCTCCCAGATTGCAGTTCATATGGCTTCCACTAGATGTCAACAGTCTTTATACATGGTTTCAGGCTTGGTTTTGAAAAACCAATGAGGAATAGTAGTTTATCCATGTGGAGCACTAAGGCAAAAGTAGTCTCTGCGCGAGTGAATGAGGGCACGCTCTTCGTTATTTTCCTTCCCTATTGAACATACTATCCTCTGTATTAAATATTGTTGTTTATTTAGATATAAAACTACCTGAGGATTAATTAGAAACATAATTTGACTTGTTTGGACAAACTTTACCTGTAACTTTTGGGACTTCTTTGTCTGCATGTTAAACGGGTGGATTACTGAACTCAATGACGCCTACTAAACTGACTTTTTGGGATATAAAGAAGGACTTTATCAAACAAAACGACCATTCATTGTGTAGCTGGGACCCTTGGGATTGCAAACGGAGGAAGATCTTCAAAAGGTAAGTGATTTATTTTATCGCTATTTGTGATTTTGTGACACCTGTGCTGGTTTGAAAACACATGTTGTTGTGGGCGCTGTCCTCAGATAATCGACTGCTATGCCTTCGCCGATTATCAAGATTCTAAGCTAAAGAATCATGTATGACACTTGCATTTTAATGAATGTTTAATATTACGATTTTGTATTTTATATTTGGCACACTTCGATTTCACTGGACGTTGTCGAATTTGATCCTGCTAGCGGGATCCGCGGGCAAGCCCTGTATTTCTATTCCCTTGACATTAATGTTGGATCTGATTTTAATAGCTAACAGTTTAAAACATTCTGAGAAGTAGTCATTATTTACTATTTTACAACTAGGATTACTATACATTTTATGATAGATTCTCTAAATTTGAAATGTTCCAGACATTTATATATAATCTCGAGTCGTACTTCATCAAAAGCCTTTTCAACGTCTGCTATGAATAGCAGGCCTGGTTTCCCAGATTTTTCATAGTGTTCTATTGTTTCCAGTACTTGCCTTACTCCTGGATTTTTGTATTTACCACTTATACCCTGTTTCAGTCATAATGACATCAGACCTTCTTGTTGAGTGTTTGATAATCTACCATTTACATAGGAGTGGTTAGAACATGACAATAACAGTCCTTTGAGTATATCAAAAATAGGTTTGGTATACCTCAACTGGTATGCCATCCAGCCCTGGAGTTTTCCTGGACTTAAAGGCTTTAACTGCACCAAGAAGTTCCTCCTTTGTATTTTCACCTTCACGTGAGTCTTTCTGTATGGCTGTTAATTTTACATTATTAATAGAAAAAAATCCATACAATTAACTTTGGTAAGAGTGGTGGAGATGATGTTTCCTACTCAAAGAACTTCATGATGACAGAAGTGAGTGCTACAGGGCGATAGTCATTTAGTTCAGTTACCTTTGCTTTCTTGTGTACAGGAACAATGGTGGACATCTTGAAGCAAGTGGAGACAGCAGAGCAGACTCGGATAAGGAGAGATTGAATATGGCTGTAAACACTCCAGCCAGCTAGTCTGCACATATTTTCAGGACGCGGCTAGGGATGCCGTCCGGGCCGGCAGCCTTGCGAGGGTTAACACGTTTGAATGTCTTACGCATGGAGAACGAGAGCCCACAGTCCTTGGGCGGACGATGAAAGTGTTGAGCTTGTCGGGGCGCATGGGGACGGTGTCCACGACGTGGCTGGTTTTCACTTTGTAATCTGTGATTGTCTGTAGACCCTGCCACATACTGTATGTCTCATGTCTGAGCTGATGAATTGAGACTCCACTTTGTCTCTCTACTGACTGTCTGATTTTCTAACGGAGGGAATAACTACACTGTTTGTATTCAACCATTTTCCCAGTCACCTTACCTTGGTTAAATACAGTAGTTTGCGCTTCCAGTTTTGCGTGAATGATTCCATCTGTCCAAAGTTTTTGGTTTGGGTAGGTTTGAATAGTTACAGTGGGAACAACATCCCCTATACACTTAAAGATTAACTCATTCTCCGTGTCCGTGTATACGTCAATGTTTTTCTCAGAGGCAACCCTGAACATATCCAAGTCTGCATGATCAAAACAATCTTGAAGCAAGGATTCTGATATGTCAGACCAGCGTTGAATAGACCTTAGGATAGGAAGGAAAGAGCAGAATGGAGTCATCATCTGATTTGCCAAAGGGAGGGTGGCAGGTAGCCTAGTAGTTAGAGCGTTGGGCCAGTAACCAAAGGTTGCTGGATTGAATCCCCAAGCTGACAAGATGAAAATCTGTCATTCTGCCCCTGAACCCACTGTTCCCCAGTAGGCTGTCATTGTAAATAAGAATGTGTTCTTAACTGACTTGTGTGGTTAAATAAAAAAGTTACCCTCAGAGGACACCTCTATGTCAACAGGATGATTGATTGATTGCTTTCACTGAATTTCTCAGTCATTTTAACCAATTATGAGTGGAAGCTAAATATGTATACTAATGAATATGAAGGTGACCATATTATGCTGTCCATTAGTCATTTACCTCTTTGTGGTAATCTTATATCAACTGCTTTGGCAAAAATGCTTGTGCCAAGCCACGAGATGTAATAGAGCTGAGATAGCAACCTTTGCCTGGAGTTATTTATTCATTTCATTACATCCCCAAGCACCAAAATATGGAGAGGAAAAAAATGCATCCTATTTTTAGCTTATTAACATGCTTGGCTTCTCACCTGAGGAGACAAAACGATACATAGTTATATCATGACAACACCAGCATGACTGCAAAACCTAAAATGTATATCTCTGACATACCTACATTATGTATTGCCACTACTGTTGTACAGAAGATTTGATTCATTGAGTACATGTAACGTAAATCAGTATGTCCTATAGTCTTGCTTACCCTACTGAGGTACTAGGTTTTCAAATTTCTGCCATCATTGTAATGAAAAACACTTCACCCACAGATGGGTGTCAATTTATGGGGACACGCCAATTATTCTGCTAAATCAATCTGGTCATAATGGTTGTGGGAGCGTCCCAAATGGCACCCAATTCCCTTTGGCCTCATAGTGTGCACGCTAAGAAATCAGTAATTATCTGCTGCTGGACACTGAGTGAGCCGAGAAGATCACAGAGTCTTTGAAACTCCATCTAACCACTCTAAAAGCCACATTGCAGTGAGTGAATGATTTTCTTGCCAGGAAAAATAAATAACATTCAAATTTGACAATGCTTCCAATCTAGTTGATTCATACATTGTTCAACATGTTACAAAGGCTTGTAATATAATTTGTAATAAATCTGTTTTCGCATTTGTAAAGTCAGCTTAGGATACAAAATCATGAATTTATGGACAGAAATCTGAAGCCTATAGGTTTGAACATTATGTAGACCCACATCCTTCACCAAATTTATTTTGCATAAAATGGTCCACCCAAGTGATGATGACACTTAAAATACCCGATCATATTCATTCTAGTACAATCCATCAAAGCGCCCTTCCCATTCAAACCACCCTATGTCATGTTATAGTGTTTAATGTTTAACGGATTAACATTGAATGGAAAAAGCATTCTAGTCCGGGAATGAATCCCAATTTATTATACCTGCACAGACTGCCAGGGAAGAAAGTATTGCCTTAAACAACATGTAGACTTTGCAGAGTCAATGGGTGCATCCCCATGGCACCCTTTATCCTACATAGTGTACTACTTTTGATCCTGGTTAAAAAGTAGTGCAGTATATGAATTAGGCCAACATAATTATACCTACGGAGAAGCGGCTACTATGGAGGAACTTTGAATTTCTTTGAACTTCCGAGTTGTTTGATGTTGGACAAGCACAAACGTTAACTAGCTAGCTTGTGTGTGCAGAGCAGCACTAGAATTAAAAACACATCTTACATTTCTGTAGTTAATAAATCAAATGTGAAACGTGATAGCTATAGTATCCTTAACTAGCATTGAAAAAGTCACATGCTCTTACAAAGATGGCGAAAACTGAAAGTGTTAAAAGCGCTGCTCAACTTTTGACAACATAAACATTAACCACTTAAAATGGCACAAGACTTCCACTTGATTGGCACAAATGCGCAAAATTCAGTAACTTTTTGTTGTTTACCATACTTTCAGTGCAGCCAGTAACCTGTAATGTTTAACAGTAACCTGTAATGTTTAACAGTGTCATTCCTGATATGCAATTTTTTTGCCTGCAACTATATCATTTGTTTGCGGACCGCCATAATACCAAAGAATAAGTCGTTTTTACCTAGTGCCACTAACAATGTAGCTAACTAGCTAGCGCTGCTAACTTCACAGCCTAAAATATTTCGCTGGATGAAATATTTCGCAGATTGAAATATTTCTCAGCCCTTTTAAATATTTAGCAGCTTTTTAGCAAACATCACAACCTGGAATGTTCCAAAAGCCAACATATTTTTCAGACTAAAATACTCCTCACTCAAACCAATCCCAAATAGTCATAGCAAAATATTTGTTTGAGAAATTAGTCTTTGATATGAGGCAAGCAATTTTTTGATTGAAAACAATCACAGTAATGTACTTCATTTTGACCTAGAAATTATTACATATTGAGATCAAAATGGCTCCATTGGACTTTCAAGCATAACATCAGATATATAATGTCTAAAACTCGAAACGGGAGGAAATTACCAGGAAATCCGTAATCCTTCAACCAGGATTTCTGGTAAATCTATGAATTTTGGGAAAGTTACTGTAATTTTGTAACTCTTCTTGCAGGCCTGATGTGGTCTGTAAACAAAGAATAGCAGGCCAGTGTATAAGGGTTACATGTGAGACATGTCATTTATTTTCATGAGTTTAGTTTATGTCAATATATTTGTTTTTTCCAAAATTCATTACAGTTTAAAAAGTTCAAACAGTTTAAAAGAAATTCACAACATTCAATATATCATTAAGGTAAAATTCATAATAAGACCATTCCAATTTAGGCTAATGAAATGGTTACTACACTGAACAAAAATATAAACGCAACATGTAAATTGTTGGCCCCATGTTTCATGAGCTGTTATAAAAAATCCCAGAAATGTTCCATATGCACATAAAGCGTACTTCTCCCAAATTGTGTGCAAAGATTTGATTACATCCCTGTTAGTAATGTATTCTAAGCCAAGATAATCCATCCACTTGACAGGTGTGGCATATCAAGAATTAAACAGCATCATCATTACACAGGTGCACCTTGTGCTTGGGACAATAAAAGACCACTTTACAATGTGCAGTTTTGTCACTCAACAAATGCCACAGATGTATGAAGTTTTGAGGGTGTGTGCAATTGGCATGCTGACTGCAGGAACATCCACCAGAGCCGTTGCCAGATAATTGAATGTTAATTTGTCTACCATAATCTGCCTTCAACTTCATTTTAGAAAATTTGGCAGTACATCCAACCGGACTCCGTCTTCTTCACGTGCATCTGAGGGGGGTTGGGGGTGGTGCTGAGAATTTCTCTCTGTAATATAGCCCTCTTTTTGGGAAAAACTAATTCTGATTGGCTGGGCCTGACTGCCAAGTGGGTTGGTCAATGCGCTCCAAGACCCACCCATGGCAGCACCCCCGCTCAGTCATCTAAAATTCATAGGTTAGTGTTCAATTAATTATTGTCATTTGACTGATTTCTTTAACTCTGTAAAATCTTTGAAATTGTTGCATGTCTTGTTTATACTTATGATCAGTATAAATATATATTTTTTTAATGTGCAGGTTTGGTGCTGGACTTCCAATACTTGGACCAGGAAAACCTGGGTTGGTCCAGATGTTGGGTAAGGGACTGGAAGTCGTGCTGGGACTGGAAAAAACAGAACCGGTAATCAGGAAATTGAGCTGGTGCAGGTGCTGGGTTGAGATCTGGGTCTGTAGAGGGGAGGAGTTAGCAGACACACAAGAGTGCCCTAGACCCAAAGGTCAATGGTTGTATTTCCTGTGACCTGCTCACTCCGGGTGAAGGTCGTTGGTCCCTCCTTTCCACACCTCATCCGGTGTTCTGGTGGTGCTGTGATTGGGTCTAGTGTTGGAACTGGGTCCGGTCCTAGAACGGTCCTGCCGGAGCCTCCTGCTTGTTCAGAGCAGCCTGAGCTGCCAGTCTGCAGGGAGCTGTCAGTCTGCAAGGTGCTGTCAGTCTGCATGAAGCAGCCAGAGCTGTCAGTCTGCAGGGTGCTGTCAGCCTGCATGGAGCAGTCAGAGCTGTCAGTCTGCAAAGAGCTGCCAGTCTGCAAGGAGCTGTCAGTCTGCAAGGAGCTGTCAGTCTGCAAGGAGCTGCCAGTCTGCAGGGTGCTGTCAGCCTGCATGGAGCAGTCAGAGCTGTCAGTCTGCATGAAGCAGCCAGAGCTGTCAGTCTGCAAAGAGCTGTCAGTCTGCAAAGAGCTGCCAGTCTGCAAGGAGCTGTCAGTCTGCAAGGAGCTGTCAGTCTGCAAGGAGCTGTCAGCCTGCATGGAGCAGCCAGAGCTGTCAGTCTGCAAGGAGCTGTCAGTCTGCATAGAGCAGCTAGATCTGCCAGTCAACCAGATTCTTCCAGATCTGCCAGCCACCAGTCTCTTCCAGATCTGCCAGTCAACCAGTCTCTTCCAGATCTGCCAGTCAACCAGTCTCTTCCAGATCTGCTAGTCAACCAGAATCTTCCAGATCCGCCAGCCAGCCAGGATCTACCAGAGCCTACTACCTGCCTGAGCTTCATCTCAGTACTGGGCTTCCTCTCAGTACTGGGCTTTCTCTCAGTACTGGGCTTCCCCTCAGTTCCGGGCTGCCCCTCAGTTCCGGGCTGCCCCTCAGTCCCGAGCTGCCCCTCAGTCCCGAGCTGCCCCTCAGTCACGAGCTGCTCCTCAGTTCAGTGGGGTTCTGGGTGAGGACTATTAGGCCATGGTCTGCGGCGAGGGTAGATTACCCCAGGACACGAAGGGGAGGAACTAGGACATTAATGGAGTGGGGTCCACGTCCCGAGCCGGAACCGCCACCATGGAGAGACGCCCACCCGGACCCTCCCTATGGTTTTGAGGTGCGACCGGGAGTCCGCACCTTAGGGGGGGAGGGGGGGTTCTGTCATGCCTTGGTCATTGTATTTTGTGTTTTCGTTATATGTTTGGTCAGGCCAGGGTGTGACATGGGTTTATATGTTGTGGTTCGTATTGGGGTTTTTGTATTATTGGGATTACGGCTGAGTAGGGGTGTTGCATAAGCTTGGCTGCCTGAGGCGGTTCTCAATCAGAGTCAGGTGATTCTCGTTGTCTCTGATTGGGAACCGTATTTAAAGCCTGGGTTTCGCTGTGTATTTCGTGGGTGATTGTTCCTGTCTCTGTGTAGTTTCACCAGATAGGCTGTAATTAGGTTTCACGTTCCGTTTGTTGTTTTTGTATTTGTATAGTTATTTAATGTGTCACTTTGTTCATTAAAGTCAGGAGTAACCACCACGCTGCATTTCGGTCCGACTCTCTTTCGACAAACGAAGAACGACGTTACAACGCCATGGAGAACGTTCTACTGCCTGCAACATCCTCCAAAGCGGTTTGGCAGTGGGTCAGTCATGATGTGGGGTGGCATTTCTTTGGGGGCCGCACAGCCCTCCATGTGCTCACCAGAGGTAGCCTGACTGCGATTAGGTACCGAGATGAGATCCTCAGACCCCTTGTGAGACCATATGCTGGTGCGGTTGGCTCTGGGTTCCTCCTAATGCAAGACATTGCTAGACCTCATGTGGCTGGAGTGTGTCAGCAGTTCCTGCAAGAGGAAGGCATTGATGCTATGAACTGGCCCGCCCGTTCCCCAGACCTGAATCAATTGAGCACATCTGGGACATCATGTCTCGCTCCATCCACCAACGTCACATTGCACCACAGACTGTCCAGGAGTTGGCGGATGCTTTAGTCCATCAGGAGCATGCCCAGGCGTTGTAGGGAGTTCATACAGGCACGTGGAGGCCACACACACTACTGAGCCTCATTTTGACTTGTTTTAAGGACATTACATCAAAGTTGGATCAGCCTGTAGTGTGGTTTTCCACTTTAATTTTGAGTGTGACTCCTAATCCAGACCTCCATGGGTTGATACATTTCATTTCCATTGATCATTTTTGTGTGATTTTGTTGTCAGCACATTCAACTAGGTAAAGAAAAAGTATTTAATAAGAATATTTAATTCATTCAGATCTAGGATGTGTTATTTTCGTGTTCCCTTTATGTTTTTGAGCAGTGTATTAAGACTCAAACCATCTGTCTCCCGTGTCTACATCTGGGTCTCACCTTTTGCCCTTATAGTATATTATTTTGTATGCATATTGCATATTTCCCATCACCTAATGAACAACCACAATACCAGTCTGGTGTTAAGCGTAGGCTACCTCTTGTATAGATGTTCTATCTGGACAACGCGGCCAATAACAAGGCAGCAACTGCTTTTGGATACTTTATGCATGGAGTCGGCAGAAATGGATGTCCTTCAATGTAAATATTGATATAGTAGAATGAAATTCCGTGTATTATGCATATTGTAACATCTTGTGAGGAGTTACTTTCTGTATAAAAACCCTTGACATCTTCCTCAACAAACCTCCTAAGATGGCATTCTGTGCTATATTGACGTATCCTGAAAATGACATCTGCTGCTTTAGATTGGACGGTCCTATCTCTGTTATTGCTTTCATATCTCCCCAAAAATATGCTATTTTCTTGCGAGCTGATCAAGGGGTTGAAAATATAAATATTGCCAGATGTATGTTCACTGTCTGAAGGACAGGCTGTGGAAGCTTTATTTCTGGCAAAAGTGTCCATAACCAGAGGTAATTAAACTGTTCTGTGTTCTTTTTCTCTCTTCCTCTCTGCTTGTTTTGTTGTACAGTTGAAGTTGGAAGATTACATACACTTAGTTTGGATTCATTAAACCTTGTTTTTCAACCACTCCACAAATTTCTTATTAACTAACTAAAGTTTTGGCAAGTCGGTTAGGACATCTACTTTGTGCATGATACAAGTAATGTTTCCAACAATTTTTACAGACATATTATTTCACTTAATATTCACTGTATCACAAATCCAGTGGGTCAGAAGTTTACATACACTAAGTTGACTGTGCGTTTAAACAGCTTTAAAAAATCCAGAAAATTACATCATGGCTTTAGAAGCTTCTGATAGGCTAATTTGGTCCTTCTGTAGCTCAGTTGGTAGAGCATGGCGCTTGCAACGCCAGGGTAGTGGGTTCGATTCCCGGGACCACCCATACGTAGAATGTATGCACACATGACTGTAAGTCGCTTTGGATAAAAGCGTCTGCTAAATGGCATATATTATTATTATTATTATTATTATTATTAATTGACATAATTTGATAAAATTGGAGGTGTACCTGTGGATGTATTTCAAGGCCTATCTTCAAACTCAGTGCCTCTTTGCTTGACATTATGGGAAAATCAAAAGAAATCAGCCAAGACCTCAGAAAAACTATTGTAGACCTCCACAAGTCTGGTTCATCCTTGGGAGCAATTTCCAAACGCTTGAAGGTACCACGTTCATCTGTACAAACAATAGTACGCAAGTATAAACATCATGGGACCACGCAGCCATCATACCGCTCAGGATGAGATGCGTTCGGTCTCCTAGAGATGAACGTACTTTGATGCAGAAAGTGCAAATCAGTCCCAGAACAATAGCAAAGGACCTTGTGAAGATGCTGGAGGGAACAGGTACGAAGTATCTATATCCACAGTAAAAGGAGTCCTATATCGACATAACCTGAAAGGCCTCTCAGCAAGGAAGAAGCCACTGCTCTAAAATCGCCATCAAAAAGCCAGACTACGGTTTGCAATTGCATATGGGGACAAAGGTTGTACTTTTTGGAGAAATGTTCTCTGGTCTGATGAAACAAATATAGAACTGTTTGACCTTAATGGCTTTGACTTTCTGGTCTAACTCTTCATCGGACATATCAGAATAGCATTCCCTGACATATTGTGTTCTTTCACCTTCTGTAAAAAAAGCTAACCGTTACGCTGTCATGAAATATGATTTATATATCAACTATGAAATGAATAGGACATGGCCTGCTTATGAGTTGCCATGAAATATAGATGAATTCAACTGAAAATGGCGAGAACAGGCATTCATAACTAAATGCTTTTGTTTTGCTTGAGAATAATAATTGCATGATTTATCATTCTACGGTATGAATGTCCCTCACCAGGGCAGGCCGTACTCTCCATGTGTGTGAGGCTGGATTTATAAACACAGAAATAATTGTGTATTATCAAAGCGGATTCATTTTTACAAACATTCTTTTTTTTTTGATACATTTCAACTACAGAGCTTCAACTATATTTTCACAATTTAAAACTCAAAAGAAAGGTTAAAGAAATACTTGGCTGTAGAACTTGGCTGTTCACAACCTGCAGACTTATGTGTTGCTGTGTGTTTTGTTGCCAACCTTACTTTGCTACCTGACAACTTTACGGTTCTTACTTTTTAATTACGTTCATAATTTTTGTTTTTCCCTCAGTCAACTTTTTTTTTAAATTCAAATGTTTCACTCAGGACACTTTATCTGGACATGGTTTGTCAGGACATCCAACAGCCGAAGCTAAGTAGTAACATTAACAAGATGCCTTCTAATTGCAGTCGTTGTTCTCATAATATACAGAGAACGATCGCCTTACTGCGAGGATAGCTGTGCTGCAAGCCAAGTTTCAGACGCAATCGTTAGGCAAGGGTAATTTTAGTGTAGCAAAGGATGAAACAGCGTCTGTGCCACCAGTAAGTACAGATAGTAATGTTAGTACAAATCCCCTAGCACGATCCCCGCAGCCGGACAACTTTCTCAAGGCTTCTGGAGGAAATGCTGTAGGAATGTTCAACCGGTGTCGCTCATTCAACCGACAGAAACTTTCAACCGGTTTTCCCCATTAAGCAGCGAGTCGGTCTGAGGCGGAGCCTTCTCTGGTCTCTACTCCTCCCGTTACGGGGTCTGAGATGCCAAAGCTTCCACCATTAGCTCTGAAAATTGAAATCCCTAGTCATTTACATTTACATTTAAGTCATTTAGCAGACGCTCTTATCCAGAGCGACTTACAAATTGGTGCATACACCTTATGGCAACCAGTGGAACAGCCACTTGCATCTAAATCTTGTTGGGGGGGGAGAAGGGGGGGGAGAAGGATTACTTACCTAATCATTAGCGACTCCATTACCCGCAGTATTAGACTTAAACGAATCATCCAGCGATCATACACTGTTTACCAGGGGGCAGGGCTACCGACGTTAAGGCTAATCTAAAGATGGTGCTGGCTAAAAACTAAAACTGGCGAGTGTAGAGAGTATAGAGATATTGTTATCAGCGTCTGCACCAACAATGTTAGGATGAAACAGTCAGAGGTCTGC
>NC_068448.1:52390485-52510429 GCF_023373465.1 Oncorhynchus keta | reverse complement strand
TAAAAGAAATGTCCTGTTGATCACTACTGGCGATGTTAGCTAGGCTAACCAGCTATCTAAAAATTACAGTTATCATGGCCAGGTTACATGCCAAGGGGCCTCGACCCCCAGGGTGGCGCCATTAATTTTGTTGAGTCACTCATGTATCAAAAGACAAAAACATTGTAAAAAGTGTAGAATTGAAAGGAATGAGCTCAGTGACTTTCAATGTGGCACTGTCATAGGATGCAACCTTTCCAACAAGTCAGGTCGTCAAATTTCTGCCCTGCTAGAGCTGCCTCAGTCAACTGTAAGTGTTGTTATTGTGAAGTGGAAACGTCTAGGAGCAACAACGGCTCAGCCGTGAAGTGGTAGGCCACACAGTTTATAGAACGGGACTGCAGAGTGCTGAAGCGTGTAGATCATAAAAATCATCTGACCTCGGTTGAAACACTCACTACTGAGTTACAAACTGCATCTGGAACCAACATCAGCACAAAAACTGCTTGTCTGGAGCTTCATGAAATGGGTTTCCATGGCTGAGCAGCCGCACACAAGCCTAAGGTCACTATGCGCAATGCCAAGCATCAGCTGGAGTAGTGTAATGCTTGCCACCATTGGACTCCCGTGCAATGGAAATGAGTTATCTGGAGTGATGAATCACGCTCCACCATCTGGCAGTCCAACAGACGAATCTGGGTTTGGCGGATGCCAGGAGAACGCTACCTACCCCCAATGCATAGTGCCAACTGTAACATATGTATAATGATCTGGGGCTGTTTTTCATGGTTCGGGCTATGCCCCTTAGTTCCAGTGAAGAGAAATGTTAACGTTACAGCATTCAATGACATTCTAGACGATTCTGTGCTTCTAACTTTGTGGCAACAGTATGGGGGATGGCCCTTTCCTGTTTCAGCATGACAATGCCCCCTGCACAGAGCCCTGACTTCAACCCCATCGAACACCTTTTGAATGAATTGGAACTCCGACTGCAAGTGCAAACATCAGTGCCTGACCTCACTAATGCTCTTGTGGCTGAATGGAAGCAAGTCCGCCCAGCAATGTTCCAACATCTAGTGGAAAGCCTTCCCAGAAGAGTGGAGGCTGTTATAGCAGCAAAAGGGGGACCAATTTCATATTAATGCCCATGATTTGTTCAAAGACTTTTGGTCATGTAGTGTATGTGTGACCGGACCTTCTCAAATAGTAGTTCATTACCCCTGGACGTGTGTGTGTGTTTGTGTGTGTGTGGGCGGGCGGGGTATGTGGACCAAACAGCAGTAGGGTAATTTAAGATTTCATAAAAAGGGCAGGACAGGAGTATGTTTGGGAGTCAAAATGGAATCTCACTATCGTAGGATTTGAACTTTAATTACCAGATTAACTGTCCCTCTCTCTGTGACATGAGTTGTGCCATATTGTGACGACTTGAGAAGTTGAGAGGCATCGCAGAATTATAGCCTCTTGCCTTGAGTTTTCTGGGGTGACATTTAACTGTAAAGAGGAGCATATCCTTTTATTAAATTAATAAATTAAACCTTTCAGGACTGAGCATGGTGATGTCATGCATATTTAACCAACCAACCAGCCCTCTGCCTTCCTTTTTCTCCTGTCTGTCCTCTCTTTTCACTCACAACTAATGAGTTAGCCTTAGAAGTAATTGTCTTATCAATCTCATTAACACTGCTTATTTCTTTCACATGCCTTTTTGCACACTGAACAGTTGTGCACTTATCACAGTGCTCTAAAGCAGGTGACAGGACGAGTGATTAACTCCCAATTTTATTGGGCGGCTGGTCTGGGCAGTTGGTATCAACGGGGCTTGTTTGGCTCTACCCAGAAAGGTTCCAAGGTTGTGATGCTAATGAAAGGGGATATTAAAGCTCTGGTGTACCGTAATTACACACACCTGCACAGCAGAACTAGAGGACAAAAATCTGAACGAGAGTGGTGTAGGAATCTCTCTCTCTCTCTCTCTCTCTCTCTCTCTCTCTCTCTCTCTCTCTCTCTCTCTCTCTCTCGTGCTATCTCAAGAAACTAAAAGTGTACTCCAAGGCCCAATTTTGGGAAATGCTGATCTACATCATCTAGCTGAGTCTATTTTTTTAAACCTAATCTATGACCTGACAATAACATATGCATTACTGCCCCACAATGGCAATAAGTGACATTCCCAAAAACTTTACACATAAATGGCTCCAAGCCTCCCACACATAGGATACTTTCTGTCCCTAACACTAAAACTTAAATGAAATAATAGAAAATTAAATGTTTTCATAAAACGTATACTTAAACTACTGAAACTAATCTGAATTTAAAATAAAAATCATTAAAAAAAATGAATAATGAATAATAATGAACTATAATAACCTTGCTGCTACCACAGCAGTCATGGACATGTCACCATCTCCACCTGAACAGCGATACCAAGCCGAGTAGCAGGAGAGGAAAACATGTAATCATGTTACAGGTTTTGTTGTGTCAGCATGTGCATCTTCCCTGGTCTGACAGATAGCCCAATTAACCTAATTTACCACGTCTCACCTCGTTCTTCTAACGAGCTCCGCTGGGCCCTTGTTATAATGATGAGCTGCTGAAAACCAGGGACCATTGGTGCACTGTTTCCAATTGCATTTATCCTGCAATTATTCAGGTATCCAAGAAATTTCCTAATTCCCCAATTTCCTATGTAGTGCACTATTTTTGACCAGGGCCCATTTTCAAAGGTAGTGCACTATTTAAGAAATATGGTGCTATTTGGGATGCAGTGAATAGCTATAATATGCTCATACTGTTCTGTAGGAGGCAGGAGCAGTTTTTTTCTTTCCCCATATTGTTCATTATGACTGTGTACCATACACTAGAATAATATATGGAATACATTAGAATAGAATTGACCAATGATTAGTTTGAAAGGGGCATGCAAAATCAATCCAATGAATATTAGGATAATCCAATGTCGGTGGCATAAGTTAAATATGTACGCCTCCATGCAGAGATCTGAGCTATTTTACTTTCCATGGAGCACTCAGTACAACACCCCACCTCCACACAGTGTGAACAGAACACCACTGGGATTGACAGAGCATGATTAGCATGTGGGTTTTAATTGCAGTTGTACAGTACTCCAGGTCTCCTGGATACCAGCCTCTACAATTGACTTTTCTTTGATATTTCCTACTGTAACTTTTAAGTGGGTCATATTCAACTTTTCTACTTTCCTTCCTATTGTTTTCAATTGAACCTGTAAACTATTGGACACTCAAATGACTTTGATGAAAACCCTCAGTTTGTCAGTTATCTGGTCTTCTGATCATGTTGCTCTATAGGATGCTAACGTGTTTTCCCTCTCCCTGACCTTCATAAGAGAGAGAGACACAAGTTGCATTCCAAAAGGCACCCTATTCGCTATAAAGATAAATACTTTTGACCAGGGCACATAGATAGGGTGCTATTTAGGATGCAACCAGTAATACAGGTACTCTTCCTTTAATGTACCGGCCACAACTGCCTGTGGAGATACTGATGCAGTCCAGGGTGTGCAGTTTGGGAGGACACTTTAAATCTGCACCTTGGCAGGGGGCTCGTTGGCCTCTCCAAATCAAGGTGCAATTAGCACCTTGCAGCAACTGGCACTTCAAACACACTTACGATCTAAATGAAAGTATCTTTTGAAAGAGAGAAATATCTGTTGATAAATTGTGTGTGTGTGTGTGTGTGTGTGTGTGTGTGTGTGTGTGTGTGTGTGTGTGTGTGTGTGTGTGTGTGTGTGTGTGTGTATCAAAATACAGTGAGATCCAAAAGTATTGGGACAGTGACAAATGTTCTGTTGTTTTGGCTCTGTACACAAATATCATACCCCCAAGACATGCTAACCTCACTCCATATCTCCATAACAGGGGAGGTTAGCGGGGGGTATGATATTTGTGCATCTGTAACTTTCTCACTCATTATTATTCACGATTCATTCAGGATTATCCGTAATCATGGTAGCATCCACGTTAATGTAGACGTGTTTAGTAAAAAAGATACTACTCTTATTTACAATAACAGTGACTCCAAAATGACACAATACATTATTTACCATTAATTTCTAGTTGACACAAAATTATCTGAAACACAACCAAAACAAACAGCAAATGCATCCAACAAATGTGCAGTCACAAGCTTGATGTAGTCATTGCGTGCTGTGAATATGGGACCAAATACTAACCTTTTACTACTTTAAATACACATATACAAGTGAATTTGTCCCAATATTTTGGTCCATTTTGGTGGCACTATGTACAAAAAGTGCTGTAATTTCTAAACTGTTCACCCGATACAGATGATCATATCCTCAAATGAACACGAACGGTATGCAAACATTATTGAGATTGTGCTGCACTGATCTGTGTCAAAATATGACAAGTGCTTGAAGAAACACAGGACAGCTTGGCAGAAACCTTTGCCTTCCCTTTCCGCCTAGTGAAAAACAGACATGATTTCCCATGTGAAAATCAAATTCTCACATGTGGAGTTTCAGTGCCTTGCAAAAGCATTTTTCCTATTTCGTTGCATTACAACCTGGAATTGAAAAATATTTTAATTTGGATTTCATGTAATGGACATAAACAAAATATTCCAAATTGGTGTAAGGATATGAAAAAAAAAATATTGTTTCCAAAAAATTTCAACGGAAAGATGGGGCGTGCATATGTATTCACCCCGTTTAATATGAAGCCCCTTAATAAGATCTGGTGCAACCAATTACCTTCAGAAGTCATATAATTCATAAAATAAAATCCACCTGTGTGCAATCTAAGTGTCACATGACCTCTAACATGATATCAGTATATATATATACCTGTCCTGAAAGGCGCCAGAGTCTGCAACACCACTAAGCAAGGGGCATCACCAAGCAAGCGGCACCATGAAGACCAAGGAGCTCTCCAAACAGGTCAGGGACAAAGTTGTGGGGAAGTACAGATCAGGGTTGGGTTATAAAACATTATCATAAACTTTGAACATCCCACTGAGCACCATTAAATCCATCATAAAAAATTGGAAAGAATATGGCACCACAAAAAAACTGCCAAGAGAGGGCCGCCCACCAAAACTCACGAACCAGGCAAGGAGGGCATTAATCAGAGGCAACAAAGAGACCGAAGATAACCCTGACGGAGCTGCAAAGCCGAACAGCGGAGATTGAAGTATCTGTCCATATGACCATTATAAGCCGTACACTCCACAGAGCTGGGCTTTACGGAAGAGTGGCAAGAAAAAAGACATTGCTTTTAAAGAAAAAAATAAGCAAACACATTTGGTGTTCGCCAAAAGGCATGTCGGAGACTCCCCAAAGATATGGAAGAAGGTATTCTGGTCAGATGAGACAAAAATTTATGTTTTTGTCCATCAAGGAAAACGCAATATCTGGCACAAACCCAACACCTCTCATCACACCGAGTACACCATGTTTTTCAACGGCAGAGACTGGGAAACTGGTCAGGAATGACAGATGGCGCTAAATACAAGGAAATTCTTGAGGGAAACCTGTTTCAATCTTCCAGAAATTTGTGACTTGTGCAGAGGTTTATCTTCCAGCAGGACAATGACCCTAAGCATAATGCTAAAGCAAAACTCAAGTGGTTTAAGGAGAAACATTTAAATGTCTTGGAATGGCCTCGTCAAAGCACCGAACTCAATCCAATTGAGTATATGTGGTATGGCTTAAAGAATGATGTACACCTGCAGGAACCCATCCAACTTGAAGGAGCTGGAGCAGTTTTTCCTTTAAGAATCCCAGTGCCTAGATGTGCCAAGCTTATAGAGATATATCCCAAGAGACTTGCAGCTGTAATTGCTGCAAAATGTGGCTCTACAAAGTATTGACTTTTGGGTGGTGAATAGTTTTGCACGCTCAAGTTTTCAGCTTTTTTGTCTTATTTCTTGTTTGTTTCACAATAAAAAATATTTTGCATCTTCAAAGTGGTAGGCATGTTGTGTAAATCAAATGATACAACCCCCCAAGAATGTATTTGAATTTCCGATTGTAACAAAATAGGAAAAATGCCAAGGGGGAGGAATACTTTCGCAAGGCACTGTACACTTTCAAATGTGAAAAACTTGCACGTGTAACTCTCACATGTGGAATTGCTTGCTGCTGTTGAAATTGTGTGGCTTTTCTGAAAGAGCCTACTTCAGGCAATGCTGTTTTGCAACAAGAAAGGTACAGTTGGGTCAAGCAATGCTGTCAAAAGATATGATTCTATAAAGGCATGATGGGAGTAGTGCCGTATTGTGATGACTTGAGAGGTTTTAGAGGTACCCAACATTTTTACCTATATGTTGTGTTTGGGAGAAATGTTAAGTGGAGCAAAGCTGTCAAAAGATATGATTTGAAATAGTGCTTTACCTCAACTCCTTCCACCCATGCTCTGCTCGGTCTTAGGATGTTTGGGATCTATTGTTTGAGTGTAGCTCTAAAAGCTCAATGAGAGAATGGCAACCTTACACTTCTCAAAAATCATTCCCAAGCCATCAATAATTAAATGGAGAGCACTTAATCTGTTAATTGGATAAACCTGAATAAATTATTATTCCTAATCTGGAAAAGTGATTTGAACAGTGATAGTGTAGAAATCATTTGAAACAATCATTGGAAGGAGATACATTGGCAGTTGTCCACCAATTAAGAGCTAAATTCTCTATGTTGAAAGGAAATTAATGAATAACATTGATCTCAATAGTTCATCTCCCTCATGCAGAATAGACAGCGGAGAAATAGCTGAGAAAGTAAAGTGTGCCATTTTAATTTAATCTAATGCAGCACAGAGGGAATTTGATAATGAGGTTGGCAAGCAGCACTAACTTTTATTTGAACTGTAAAACTTGATGAATCAGTCTCTGGTGCAGTTAAGATCCACTATCCTCCTGATCTCCTTAGTCAGCCACTTGGGCCAAGATTTGTATACCTCTATCGATCCCATTAGGCCACGGTGCCCATTAGGGCACGGTGCCCTTCAATAGAATACCCTTCTTAATGTGTAAGGTGGGATCAATTCTCCTCCCCCATTTGAATCACAAAGTGTGGAAATTGCGTCTCGTTTTCAGTGATACCTTCATTTTGGACTCCGTCTTGAGCTAGATGGCATAATGGTTGCAGACGCTGTCGAGAGCAATCGTGCAATGATAAGCTCTACATATGCCTTGTTGCATTTTTCAAATTTGCCAAGCCTATTACATGTTGTGGAAACATAGATATTAATTTCTCGCTTGTCTTTTCTTTTACATACTGTACTAAAATATACTGTAATGTAATGCTCATGAGTCCATGCAGGTCCTTCACTATTCTGGCTGACACCTTTCCTGCTGTGAACTACAATGAACAGAAAGTATGTGTAGCAGGTAGTCCCAGAGAGCTGTACATTAGTTGTGAAATGGATGGGAGCTGAGCCACATATTTAAAATAAGACAGCATACCCTTTCGTCAAGTGAGGGAAAAGCTGTAGAAACCTTGTAATGTATAATCTCTCTCACTTCCTGAAAGTATTTTTCTGTAATGCCGGGCATACACTACACGACTTTCAAACTCCGAACATCGCTGAGCTTCTTACATTAAACGACCATCTTTCCTGTAGTTTTACCAATGTAGTGGTGTGAAAACTTAACGATGTGGCACAGACGGGGGTCACGCACCACAAAATTCTTCACTTGGTCGTGAGGATTCTCGATACCACGCCATCCCGTGGAAACAATGAGTGATGATGTTATTATTGTTAATGCAGCTAGATTGAGCTGTGACAATGGAAACATTTCTTGTGAACTTCATAGATATAAAGATTTGACACTTTGGTTAAAGTCAAGTAGAAAAGCATTCTAGTAGTAGTCATCGCTCCTGCTCGAGAGTCTAGACATTCTGGGAGATGCGATACAACGTCATCATCTCACTGACATCTTCTCTGCCGAGCTCTCATTGACTACTGTTGATCACATTACTGAAAACATGCACATCTGACGCAACAAGAGCATTTTAAGATTTTATGCTAATTAAACATTAAACATCTTTAAGAGGCTCCTCTGTCCTCCACTCGTTACCTGTATTAATGGCACCGGTTTGAACGTGTTATCAGTATAAAAGACACCTGTCCACAACCTCAAACAGTCACACTCCAAACTCCACTATGGCCAAGACCAAAGAGCTGTCAAAGGACACCAGAAACAAAATTGTAGACCTGCACCAGGCTGGGAAGACTGAATCTGCAATAGGTAAACAGCTTGGTTTGAAGAAATCAACTGTGGGAGCAATTATTAGGAAATGGAAGACATACAAGACCACTGATAATCTCCCTCGATCTGGGGCTCCACGCAAGATCTCACCCCGTGGGGTCAAAATGAACACAAGAACATGAGCAAAAATCCCAGAACCACACGGGGGGACCAAGTGAATGACCCGCAGAGAGCTGGGACCAAAGTAACAAAGCCTACCATCAGCAAGGGCATTGAAGATGAAATGTGGCTGGGTCTTTCAGCATGACAATGATCCCAAACACACCGCCCGGGCAACGAAGGAGTGGCTTCGTAAGAAGCATTTCAAGGTCCTGGAGTGGCCTAGCCAGTCTCCAGATCTCAACCCCATAGAAAATTTTTGTAGGGAGTTGAAAGTCCATGTTGCCCTGCAACAGCCCCAAAACATCACTGCTCTAGAGGAGATCTGCATGGAGGAATGGGCCAAAATACCAGCAACAGTGTGCGAAAACCTTGTGAAGACTTACAGAAAACATTCGACCTCTGTCATTGCCAACAAAGGGTATATATAATAAAGTATTGAGATAAACTTTTGTTATTGACCAAATACTTATTTTCCAAAATAATTTGCAAATAAATTCATAAAACATCCTACAATGTGATTTTCTGGATTTTTTCCTCTCATTTTGACTGTCATAGTTGAAGTGTACCTATGATGAAAATTACAGGCCTCTCTCATCTTTTTAAATGGGAGAACTTGCACAATTGGTGGCTGACTAAATACTTTTTTGCCCCACTTTAAGTCTTCCAACATTATGGACATTTTGAGTTATTCTTCAAACAATTTTTAGAAGACAATGTAATGTTCGCTATGAATATGAAATAAAACATGCCTTTGTATCTTCATTATTTATTTTTTACCACATCAGTCAAAAAAATTAAGAAAAAAAAAACGGTAAAAAATTGTCATGGTCGAAATCATATTAACACCCCATTTGTGCCGTGCATGGGAATGGCTCATAGTCATGACACGATAGTGGCCTCACATTTATCCTCGACATCTATTCCCTGAATTGAGACAGTTTCGTCCCTAACAGTCTCAGCTCATGTGCTGCAGCAAACAACCCACCGTGTCTAGCCTTCATTTTCTTTTTTTCCTTTGTTCTAATTTATATCCTCTGGACATGATTCTCATTGTCAATCAATTCTGGATGATTGAATAGCCTCGTCAGACGTCCCTAGAGTCCTAGCACTCCTCTGCAGTCTTGGCAGGGGGGCGAGACGGGGGACAGGTGACATAGCTTGACTCCTCCGCTACTCACAACACTTTGGCAAATCAGCCTTTGGGGCTACATTGTAGAAACTCAGACTGCAGACTGACAATCACTCGCACCGCATTTTCAGCCATTTTCAGCCTCAGTGCTCTGATGTGAGTGTGCAAATTTTTCAGACAAGGGTAATGTATTGCAGTGTTTCATTGATAGGCACTGGGTCACTCCTCGTATTGCACTTCTTTGTCCGTTGCAATCAAAATTGTATCAAATTCACCTTCTGTTTTCATAAAAGTGATTATTAATAGGCACTTAAATCAAAATGCCATTACTTTTACATTATTGGAAATCCATGTCACGCCCAGTTACGCTAATAGTCTTTGTTTTGTCAGAAGTGTTTAGCCTCAGTGACACCGGTGTAAGAGGCAATCTTCTTAACACTGTTTTCAATCTAATATACTGTATACTCGGCAAAAATATCAACGCAACATGTTGAGTGCTGGTCCCATGTTTCATAAGCTAAAATAAAAGATCCCATACATTTTCCATACAAAAAAAATACAATTTTCTCTCAACTTCTGTGGACAAATTTGATTATAGCCCTGCTAGTGAGCATTGCCAAGATAATCCATCTACCTGATAGATGTGGCATAGATTATTAAACAGCATGATCACTACAAAGGTGCACCTTGTGCTGGGGACAATAAAAGGCCACTCTAAAATGTGCTGTTTTGTCACACAACACAATGCCACAGTTTTGAAGGAGCGTGCAATTGGCGTGCTGAATGCAGGAATGTCAACCAGAGCTGTGGCCAGAGAATGTAATGTTCATTTCTATCCATTTGGCAATACGTCCAACCGGCCTCACAATCACAGACCACGTGTCCACGCCGGCCCAGGACCTCACATCCGTTTTCTTCACCTGTGGGATCGCCTGAGACCAGCCACCTAGACATCTGACGAAACTGTGGGTTTGCACAACTGAAGAACTTCTGCACAAACGGTCAGAAACCGTCTCAGGGAAGCTCATCTGCGTGCTTGTCGTCCTCACTACGATATTGACCTGAATGCAGTTTGGAGTTGTGACTGACTTCAGTGGGCAAAGGCATACCTTTGATGGCCACTGGCACGCTGGAGAAGTGTGCTCTTCACAGATGAATCCTGGTTTCAACTGTACCGGGCAGACAGCGCTTATGGCGTTGGGTGGGTGAATGGTGTCGCTGATGTCAACATTGTGAACAGCGTACCCCATGGTGGCGCTAGGTTTATGGTATGGGCAGGCATAAGCTATGAACACAATTGCATTTTATCGATGGCAGTTTGAATGCATAGAGATACTGTGACGAGATCCTGATGCTTATTGTCGTGCCATTCATCCGCCGCCATCACCTCATGTTTCAGCATGACAATACATAGCCCCCTTGAAGCTGAAAATATCCCAGTTTTTCCATGGCCTGCATAATCACCAGACGTGTCACCAATTGAGAATGTTTGGGATGCTCTGGATTGACGTGTATGACAGCATGTTCCAGTTCCCACCAATATCCAGCAGCAGACATTGAAGAAGAGTGGAACAACATTCCATAGGCCACAATCAACAGCCTGGTCAACTCTATGCGTAGGAGATGTGTCACGTTGCATGGGGCAAATGGTGGTTACACCAGATACCGACTGGTTTTCTGGTCCACGTCCAATCTTTTATTATAGGTACAGTTGAAGTCAGAAATGTACATACACTTAGGTTGGAGTCATTAAAACTCATTTTTCAACAACTCCACACATTTCTTGTTAATAACAAACTACAGTTTTGGCAAGTCAATTAGGACATCTACTTTGTGCATGACTCAAGAAATTATTTACAGATTATTTCACTGTATCACAATTCCAGTGGGTCAGAAGTTTACATACACAAAGTTGACTGTGCCTTTAAACAGCTTGGAAAATTCCAGAAAATTATGTCATGGCTTTAGAAGCTTCTGATAGACTAATTGACATAATTTGAGTCAATTGGAGGTGTACCTGTGGATGTATTTCAAGGCCAACCTTCAACCTCAGTGCCTCTTTGCTTGACATCATGGGAAATCAAAAGAAATCAGCCAAAACCTCAGAAAAACAATTGTAGACCTCCACAAGTCTGGTTCATCTCCTGAAGGTTCATCTGTACAAACAATAATACGCACGTTTAAACACCATGGGACCATGCAGCTGTCATACTGCTCAGGAAGGAGACGCATTCTGTCTCATAGAGACGAATGTACTTTGGTGCAAAAAGTGCAAATCAATCCCAGAACAACAGCAAAGGACCTTGTGAAGATGCTGGAGGAAACATGTACAAAGTATCTACAGTAAAACGAGTCCTAAATCAACATAACCTGAAAGGCCACTCAGCAAGGAAAAAGACACTGCTCCAAAAACATCATAAAAAAGCCAGACTGTGGTTTGCAACTACACATGGGGAGAAATATCATACTTTTTTGTAGAAATATCCTCTGGTCTGATGAAACAAAAATAGAACTGTTTGGCCAAAATGACCATCATTATGTTTGGAGGAAAAAGGGGGAGGCTTGCAAGCCGGAGAACACCATCCCAACCGTGAAGCACGGGGGTGGCACCATCATGTTGTGGGGGTGCTTTGCTGCAGGAGAGACTGGTGCACTTCATAAAATAGATGGCATCATGAGGATGGAAAATGATATGGATATATTGAAGCCACATCTCAAGACATCAGTCAGGAAGTTAAAGTTTGGTCACAAATGAGTCTTCCAAATGGACAATGACCCCAAGCATACTTCAAAAGTTGTGGCAAAATCACTTGACCCTGACCTCAGTCCTATAGACAATTTGTGGGCAGAACTCAAAAAGTGTGTGCGAACAAAGAGGCCTACAAACCTGACTCAGTTACACCAGCTCTGTCAGGAGGAATGGGTCAAAATTCCAACTTATTGTGGGAAACTTGTGGAAGGCTACCCGAAACGTTTGACCCAAGTTAAACAATTTAAAGGCAATGCTACCAATTAAGCTAAAATAAATCATTATCTCTACTATTTCTGACATTTTAAATTCTTAAAATAAAGTGGTGATCCTAACTGACCTAAAACAGGGAATTCCTACTCGGATTATATGTCAGGAATTGTGAAAAACTGAGTTTAAATGTATTTGGCTAAGGTGCATGTACAATTCCGACTTCAACTGTATATGAAACCCATAGATTAGGGCCTAATTCATTTATTTTTATGAACTAACTCAGTAAATCTTTGAAATTGTTTCATGTTGCGGCTATTTTGTTGTTCGGTTTAAGTAATTAAAAATTAGACATACCAGGAAGTTACGTATTCATATAACACTACTGGTCTCCACAGGCGTAGAAAAAAGTGTTATTTAGAACCTATCATTGCTGATTACCTACAAAAATAAAGTGGTAACTATTCCAACTTTATGATTTGCAACTGTTGTTGTTTTTTATATATGGTAACAGTTAAAAGTTTGGACACACCTACTCATTATAGTGTTTTTCTTAGCTATTTTTTTAACCATTTTCTACATCGTAGAACAATAGTGAAGAGCTCAAAACTATGAAATAACACATATGGAATCATGAAGTAACCTTTATATTTGAGAATTTTTCAAAGTATCCACCCTTTGCTTTGTTGACAGGTTTTCACACTATTGGCATTCTCTCAACCAGCTTCATGAGGTTGTCACCTGGAAACAATTAACAGGTGTGCCTTGTTAAAAGTACATTTGTGGAATTTCTATCCTTCTTAATCTGTTTGAGCCAATCAGTTGTTTTGTGACAAGGTAGAGGTGGAATACCAAAATATTTGGTAAAAGACCAAATCCACATTTTTACGAGTGGTTACAACATGCTAATAACAGTCCTCTGATTACATAAAACGGATGTATTCATTCTCTTTTTAAGCCTTATACAATAATTAATTTAATATTGCTCATTGACTATTTTTGGCATGTCCATGCTCAGTCATAATGCAATCTACAGTAGGACAAGCCCCTATATGAGTGTGAATGCTATTGAAGGCATGCAATTACTTAAAACAAAGTGGACTACAAATGGGTTCAAGTTAACAAATTTAGCGAAGATAGGTCTACATTTTGTTATTTAGTGTCATTTAAAACAAACTATAACGGACTAGCACTGGATTGGAGTTGATTTGTAGGCAATACATACAAGATCGTAAATACACAACTTGAAACGACCACATATTTTGCCATGGAGCATGTTCTGATTGACCAGTGAGGGGCCAAGCCTGGACAAACCCACAACTTGCTTTTTAATCAAAACCCAGCCCTTTCACGCCAACGGCAACAAGTGCTCCAATATTTGTGATAGTAAAAATAGCAAAAATATTTCTGACACACACATGAACCTATAATGCTATCGCCTGCACTTAGATTTACCATTTCGTTAGGTTGGTTAAAATAGAGCCATTGGAGTCACACAATGATACAGTGCCTTCAGAAAGTATTCACACCCCTTGACTTTTTCCACATTTTGTTGTGTTACAGCCTACACATAATGTCAAAGTGGTATTATGCTTTTTTGAAAGTTTTACAAATAAATTTAAGATGAAAGCTGAAATTTCTTTAGTCAATAAGTATTCAACCCTTTTGTACCGGCAAGCCTAAAAAAGCAACTCGTTAGCGAAAATATGCTAAACAAGTCACAAAATAAGTTTAATGGACTCACTAATAGTGTTTCATCTGAATAGTGAATGACTACCTCATATCTCTACTAGAGGTCGACCGATTATGATTTTTCACCGCTGATACCGATTATGGGAGGACCAAAAAAGCCGATACCGATTAATCGGAATAATTTTTTTACTGTATTTGTAAAAATGACAATTACAACAATACTGAATGAACACTAATTTTAACTTAATATAATACATCAATAAAATCTATTTAGCCTCAAGTAAATAATTGTCACGCCCTGCCCTTGGTTATCTTTGTTTTCTTTATTATTTTGGTTTGGCCAGGGTGTGATATGGATGATTTATGTGTTTTAACTTGTCTAGGGGTTTTTGTAGATTTATGGGGTTGTGTTTAGTTTAGGTATCTAGATAAGTCTATGGTTGCCTAGATTGGTTCTCAATCAGAGGCAGGTGTTTATTGTTGTCTCTGATTGGGAACCATATTTAGGCAGCCATATTCTTTGGGAATTTTGTGGGTGATTGTTTCCTGTGTCAGTGTTTGTGCCACACGGGACTGTTTTGGGTTTTCACGTTTTGTAGTTGTGTTCATGTTAAGTGTCTCTTAATAAAGAACCATGAACTATAACCACACTGCGTTTTGGTCCGCCTCGCCTTCACAGGAAGATAGCCGTGACAGGTTCACCCACCATAACAGGTCAAAGCGGCGTGGTGACAGGCAGCGGCAGGAGGAGCAGCGACGTCAGTATTATTGGACCTGGGAGCAAAATCTGGACTATACGACTTGGGAAGAGATAGACAGGTGGGCGGTCGACCCAGGGTGAGTGCTGGAGCCCGCCTGGGATTCGCTGGAGCAGTGTGAGAATGGAGTTGGAGAAACGAGCACGGCGGCGCGGTAGGAAGCCCGAGAGTCAGACCCTAAAATGTACTCGGGGGGGCGGCACACAGGAAGTATGGCGAAGCCAGGTAGGAGACCTGCGCCAACTTCCTGTGCTCACCGGAGAGCGAGAGAGACCGGGCAGGCACTGTGTTATGCTGTGGAGCACACGGTGTCTCCAGTGCGGGTGCATAGCCCGGTGCGGTACATTCCAGCTCCTCGGATCGGCCGGGCTAAAGTGGGCATCGAGCCAGGTAAGGTTGGGCAGGCTCGGTGCTCAAGAGCTCCAGTGCGCCTGCACGGTCCGGTCCATCCAGTGCCACCTACACGCACCAGCCCTCTGGTGGCAGCCCCCCGCACCAGGCTTCCTATGCGTGTCCAGAGCCCAGTACTCCCTGTTCCTCCTCCCCGCACTCCCCCTGAGGTGCGTGTCCTCGGCCCAGTACCACCAGCGCCGGCACCACGCACCAGGCCTACAGTGCGCCTCGTCTGTCCAGAGCTGCTAGAGTCTCCCGTCTGTCCAGAGCCGCCAGAGTCTCCCGTCTGTCCAGAGCTGCCAGAGTCTCCCGTCTGTCCAGAGCTGCCAGAGTCTCCCGTCTGTCCAGAGCTGCCAGAGTCTCCCGTCTGTCCAGAGCTGCCAGAGTCTCCCGTCTGTCCAGAGCCGCCAGAGTCTCCCGTCGGTCCAGAGCCGCCAGAGTCTCCCGTCTGTCATGAGCCGTCATAGTCTCCCATCTGTCATGAGCTGCCAGAGTTTCCCTTCTGTCATGAGCCGCCAGAGCTGCCAGTCAGCATGGAGCCACCAGAGCCACCAGTCAGCCAGGATCTGCCAGAGCCGCCAGTCAGCCAGGATCTGCCAGAGGTGCCATTCAGCCAGGATCTGCCAGAGCCGCCATTCAGCCAGGATATGCCAGAGCCGTCAACCTGCCTGAGGTACCCCTTGGTCCTGAGCTTCTTCAGTAATGAGGCACCCCTCAGTCCAGGTGGGCCCTTTGTTAGGGTTACTAGGCCAAGGTCGGCGGCGAGGGTCGCCACTCAAAGGACGCTAAAAAAAAGCGGACTAAGACTATGGTGGAGTGGGGTCCACGTCCCGCGCCAAGGTCGCAACCGTGGACAGACGCCCACCCAAACCCTCCCCTATGGGCTTAGGTGTGCGGCCGGTAGTCCGCACCTCACTGTTTTCTTTATTATTTTGGTTAGGCCAGGGTGTGATTTGGGGGATTTATGTGTTTTTCCCTTGTCTAGGGTTTTTGTAGATTTATGGGGTTGTGGTCAGTTTAGGTGTCTATGTAAGTCTATGGTTGCCTTGATTGGTTCTCAATCAGAGGCAGGTGTTTATTGTTGTCTCTGATTGGGAACCATATATAGGCAGCCATATTCTTTGGGTATTTTGTGGGTGATTGTTTCCTGTGCCAGTGTTTGTGCCACTCGGGACTGTTTCGGGTTTTCACGTTTCTTGTTTTATAGTTGTGTTCATGTTAAGTGTATCTAATTAAAACCTGTTAAGTCTACCCCCTACTTTTTCGAACATTCTGTGAAAAATCGCACAACATTTCAGCGTCCTGCTACTCATGCCAGGAATATAGTATATGCATATGATTAGTATGTGTGGATAGAAAACACTCTGACGTTTCTAAAACTGGTTCAATCACGGCTGTGACTATAACATAACGTGTGTTTCATCGAAAAGCGGAAGAAAAACTGATCACCAAAATCTGAAAAATATATCAAACCGCCACTTGCATGTATTGTCTATTGGGAAGCAAATTAGATGACGCTGAGATTGCAAGTCCTACAGCTTCCACACGATGTCGCCAGTCTTGTCAATTGCCTGCGCTTTGTTTCTTGGTCAAACGAGTAAGAGAGAGCCCATTCCTTACGGTCTCCGACAGGATGTTTTGGAGTAGAAATTTCTGAACATGATTTCAAGACGTGGAGCAATTGAATACACATCGCCCCGTGATCAATTTGATAGATTATTAACGTTTACTAATACCTAAAGTTGGATTACAAAAGTATTTCGAAGTGTTTTGTGAAAGTTTATCGTCAACTTTTTTAATTTAAAAAAATGACGTTGCGTTTTAAAACGGTGTTTTTTCCTTTATCACACACTCTTCATAGATCGATATTTAGGTATATATGGACCGATTTAATCGAAAAAAAGACCCAATAGTGATGTTTATGGGACATCTAGGAGTGCCAACAAAGAAGATCGTCAAAGGTAATGAATGTTTTATATTTTATTTCTGCGTTTTGTGTCACTGCAAAGTTACAGGCATCCTTCCTTACTTGGGCTCCCGAGTGGCGCAGTGGTCTAAGGCACTGCATCTCAGTGCTAGAGGCATCACTACAGATCCTGGTTGATTCCAGGCTGTATCAAAACCGGCTGTGATTGGAAGTCCAATTGGGCGGAGCTCAATTTGTTCTGAACTGACTTACCTAGTTAAATAAAGGTCAAATAAAAAGAGTTGCCGGAGAGGAAGGAAACTTCTCAGGGATTTCACAATGAAGCCAATGGTGTCTTTAAAACAGTTAGAGTTTATTGCCTGTGATCGGTGAAAACTGAAGATGGATCATCAACATTGTAGTCTCTCCACAAACTAACCTAATTGACAGAGTGAAACAAAGGAAACCTGATTACAAAGTGTTATTTTGGGGGAAAATCCAACGCACACATTACTGAGTACAGCTCTCCATATTTTCAAGCATTGTAGTGGCTGCATCATGTTATGGGTATGCTTGTGATCGTTAAGGACTGGGGAGTTTTTCAGGATAGAGAAGAAACATAATAGAGCTAAACACATGCAAAATCTAAGAGGAAAACCTGCTTCAGTCTGCTTTCCACCACATTAATTCACCCAGCAGGACAGTAACCTAAAACACAAGGCCAAATCTACACCAGAGCTTATCAAGAAGACAGTGAATGTTCCTGAGTGGCAGAGTTATACTTTTGACTTGACTAATAAAACTAACACCCAGATGCAGACACAGGAGGCAGACTGTTCGAATCTCAGATGTTTATTACAAAACAGGGGGCAGGCAAACTGTAGGTCCAGTGCAGGCAGAGGTCAGTAATCCAAGGCAGCATAATACACAGACAGAATGTCAGGCAGGCACAGGGCAGGCAGAATGGTCAGAAACAGGAGGACTAGAAAACATAAACTAGAGCTACTGGAAAATGTGAAAACATGCTGGTAAGACTTGTCTGGTAAGACAAGACAAACTGGCAACAGACCAACAGAAAATGCAGGTATAAGTACACAGGAGAAAATGAGAGAAAATGGGAGACACCTGGTGGGGTGTGGAGACAAGCACAAGATACTTTCTGAGACTGCACTGTATGTTTTGTGGTCCTCCCACTACAACTCGGGAAACAATGCAGGCTTTTAAGTTATAGATGAAATAAGTTATCATGAACTTCACAGGGTGATGAAAGTTATGAGCTTGATGCTCCTTTCCATTAAATATTGAGGGTCTTAATATTGTGACATCATGATCGAAGCTTGGCTGCCATTTGACGAATACAAATCATTTATCCATAATAATCTCATAATCTACTGTAGGTTGCCTACCTGCGCTATATCTGCGAGCCATTGAGCTGTTGGTTCAAGCGCACATGCAGAAACCAGAGTGGGCACATTGGCTACATAACGCAACCATTTTTGTGACAAAACCATCAGTAGAGCGTACAATTTGATGGAAACCCATTTAACTTGTATTTAACTGTAAATGTTATTTTTGTGTGCACAACGTCATCACTCACAGACTTTTATCAGCAATAAGTCAGTTTGATGGAAACATTTCTGGTGGAATAATGCACATGTTATTTCATGCAGCTCAGCAGTATACCAACATGCACACAAGTCCTGTCTGTTTGGTGTAAGTGCCGAACCAGACAGACTGTGGCTGGCCTTGCGTGCTACAAGCCTTTTGTGTCGGGTCCCGGCGGACCTCCTCGTGACAGCAACTGTGTTCAGGTGCCGGACCCCCCGTCGAGCGCCCAGCTGGCAGGTTAAGCGCTTCGGCACAGCGTCATCGGGATGGAAGACAGACGGATGGGTGGATGGATGGATGGATGGGCAGGGCGGTATTCTTCTACCTAGACGCACCATGGTCAGACTACCCTGACCACCTATAGGAAGCATGCTGAGAACTGCATTTTAGATATACCAGAACAAAACAAAAAATAACTCCCGTTAGTGTATGACAATCAAACACCCACATTTTCACGTTGTGGCCCCACCCTCTCTCAGTCTCTGTCTCTCTACTCCTCCATCAGACTGTTTGTCAAATAACCATAGTGATAGACACTGCTGACAATCCCTTGATTGTTTCAATTGTAGATGTCTGAATGCAAATGTTTTAATGAGATAGGCCTAATTCCCATTAAGCTCAGTTTTAATTAAGTGTCCTTGATTTGCTTACCTATTTGTTTACCTATTCCTACAATATAAGACTGGAGGTCTGAGTGTGTTTGGACCATTCAATCAAATCAATTCAAAAAGCCATTGTCTCTATCTATTATTCTATGCTGATGTGCCTAAGTATGTTGTACAGACTTAATGTGAACATTAGAAAAAGTTGAAATGTACAATTTTATTCTGTCTCAAAATCTGCATCAGCCAATCCAAATATGTGAAGTAGTTGCACGTGAAGGACACAAATGGTTAGCTTTTCCCATCAGATGACCTAGCACACTTATCCCTGTGCTAACAACGCCAGCTGGACATGATTATTTCCCTGTACAAATTCTGTATCAGCCAATTTTAAATGTTGACGTAGTTGTATATAATAGAAAACTTTTGCATGAGAGCGTCCTTCACAGAAGTCGAACGTCACCTCATCACACATGCTGAAACTGGATGAATAGTTGGAGGTAAGTTCAATTCCCATGTGAGATATTGTTTTTTCCTTTAAAATTTAGAAATACATTTATTTTGTTTGTGTGTTGTGAAGGGAAGTGTAGTCAACACATTGAAAATGAAGATTAAGAACACAATTAAAGAGAAGCTGCATCCATGTCGTAAGCCGTCATTGTAAATAAGAATTTGTTCTTAAATGACTTGCCTAGTTAAATAAAGCTTAAATTTAAAAAAGTAGTGGATTAGGCTATTTCAGCCACACCCGTTACTAACAGGTGTATACAATCGAACACACAGCCATGCCATCTCCATGGACAAACGTTGATAGAATGGCTCATACTGAAGAGCTCAGTCACGTGCAACGTGGCACTGTCATATCAAACCAAATGTTTTGTCACATGCGCCGAATACAACAGGTGTAGAAATTACCATGAAATGTTTAATTACAAGCCCTTAACTATCAATGCATGTTAAGAAAAAAATATTTACTAAATAAACTAAAGTAAAAAATAAAATAGCAACAATAAAATAACAATAGCGAGGCTATATACAAGGGATGCCGGTACCGAGTCAATGTGCGGGGGGACAGGTTAGGTGAGGTAATTGAGGTAATATGTAAATGTAGGTAGGGGTAAAGTGACTCTGCATAGATAATAAACAGCAAGTAACAGCATCATAAGCAAAAATGGGGAGAATCAATGCAACCCACTTCTTCCAACACCGCCTGGTATAGAGGTCCTGGATGGCAGGAAGCTTGGCCCCAGTGATGTCCTGGGCTGTACGCACTACCCTCTGTAGCGCCTTGCGGTCGGAGGCCGAGCAGTTGCTATACCAGGCGGTGATGCAACCAGTCAATGGTGCAGCTGTAGAACTTTTTGAGGATCTGAGGACCCATGCCAAATATTTTCAGTATCCTAAGGGGAAATAGGTATTGTTGTGCCCTCTTCACGACTGTCTTGGTGTGTTTGGACCAGGATAGTTTGTTGGTGATGTAGACATAAAGGAACTTGAAGCTCTCAACCTGCTCCACTACAGCCCCGTCAATGAGAATGGGGGCGTGCTTGGCCCTCCTTTCCCTGTAGTCCACAATCATCTCAGAGGAAGAGACCTTTCCAACAAGTAAGTTCCTCAAGTTTCTGCCCTGCTAGAGCTGCCCGAGTGCTGTTATTGTGAAGTGGAAACCTCTAGGAGCAACAACGGCTCAGCTGCGAAGATGTGGGCCACAGAAGCACACAGAATGGGACCGTCGAGTGCTGAAGAGCGTATCGTAAAAATCTTCTGTCCTTAGTTGCAACACCTACCAAGTTCCAAACAGCCTCTGGAAGCAATGTCAGCAGAATAACTGTTTGTTGGGAACTTCATGAAATGGGTTTCCATGGCTGCACACAAGCCTAAGATCACAATGCGCAATGCCAAGCGTCGGCTGGAGTGGTTCCACTGCTCCACTCTGGAGTAGTGAAAACGTGTACTCTTCACCATCTGGCTGTTTGGCGGATGCCAGGAGAGGGATACCTGCCCCACTGCATTGTGCCAACTGTACAATTTGGTGGAGGAGGAATAATAGTCTGGGACTGTTTTTCATGATTCGGGCTCGGCCCCTTAGTTCCAGTGAAGTGAAATCATAATGCTACAGCATGCAATGTCATTAAATGAATTGAGATTAAGTGCCTAAGTGTGGTGAGATGGAGTGATATATCACCCATTAAATTGAAATAATATAAGCCCTGGGGTTATAGGAGAAGACGCATTAGAAATGGAAGGAAACCAGTCTGGTAACGGCTGTTTTTTGTAGATACACAGCATAAATCAACAAAGATTAAGTTTCATTTTATAAAAGATAAGCACTTCTATTTTTTTACGATATCTCCCTGCACACTTCTGGAGGACACGTAGACGGTGACTTCTCCAGTTTTATGTGACACATTAACTGTATTAGATGTGTGCATTTCATTTGATTCAACCTTTTCATGAGTCTACTTACCAACCGTCTGGCTTTATTCAAACACATGTATTATTTATCCCTTCAACAAAAATGTTTTTTGGTTAAGGGTGACAATATCTAAATGGCCCCTCTGAGTACCCCACTCGCTCTCTCCTTATTCCCCCCTCACACATGCAAGGAGGCCTCTAACCCACTGTTACTGTACCACGCAGATTCCCAGTTAACTGGTTTATCGGTGTATACCACCTAGCAGCAATTGTAATTGTGGTACATGAGAGATATCTGACAAGACCATAAGGCTCGTTAACATTTTTTGAATGATGTACAATTAACATAAATGCTGTATAGCACATGAATGTGTGTAAAATGGATAAGCAAAAATGTGGGATTTTGTCATATTTGTGAAAACGTGCCTTTAGAATTGTTTCAAACATTAGTAACTAGTAGCCTAGTCAAGGATGCATCATGCAATATTGGCAGAGTACATTTAAAGTGAACCTTGAATGTGGAGGTTTAAAATATCCCTCTGGTGGTTGACCTATTTTAAGAAAAGCCATTTTATGGTGGATATAAAGTCTAAGATCTTTGATAGGCTGGTGCGGAATTTGTAACAGGAAATAATCCCTGCCAACTGGTCAGGTTAGCATAGGGCTAAATGTGACAGATTGTCTAATGGGAACAGCTAACATATAGTGTTCTATCTCGTGCAACTACGTCAATGATTTTAATTGGTTGATGCCGATTTTGTGACAAAACATGTTTTTTCTAATGTTCGCAATTATGGACTAAATGAGTCATTTTTTTCAGAATATAAATATTCTTGAAGCCTGATTTGACTTTGTAAAATGCCATGATCCCACTTGCTGAAGATGACACTTTTGCAACAATATTACAGTGTACCAAAATAAAAATAAAAGTGAAAAAAAATCAGTGTCACTGCCAAGGTGCTACAGTTAGGGAGTGTATTCGCGGAAGTCATCTTCCATCTTATTTGGTATTCTATTCACAATTTACTTGCCCCTGTTATAGGGAGCCAAGGTTACACTGAGTATAGCATTATGGATGTTCCGCCTTATGCAGGGGACGTCTTACACACTTGTAAATATGCAACACACAAATACCCAAACTTAAACAGCAGAAGAAAAAAAATGTAACACTGGCATTAATTATTCAGCATCCCATTTATGGATAAAGGAACAATGGCATTATAATAAAAAAAGTCCCAAGTGTAGCTCAAATCTTTTGGTTTTCATGTCAGGTTAGAGAGTCAGTATAATTGTAGTACAGGGGAATAAGTAAGCCCTACATGATCAAATGTAATGTTAAACCATTGGCATTGATTGTCTCCTTGAAAGTGGGTGTTGTTCCAGAGTTGTAAGAATTTACCCTCAAACCTCAATATACTATAAAGAACAATATGTTTTTATACTACTTGATGCAACTTACATAACAATATAGCCTTTAAAATCATCCACCCGCACCGCCCTGCCTCCCTCGTTACAGACATCTCCTCTTACACTGGTTATCTTTCTTTCTGTTGTTTCACCCAAAATAAAGTGAGAGCACAGGGATTTGACTCTTTTCCACATTTACATATCCTACCCCTTCATGTTTTAAAGACATGTTGGTTATATGATTGTCTCCCAAATGCCCTTGTTAAGGAGACGAAGATGAGAAAGGGGTTGGTGTTCTGTTCTCCTGTCTGCAGGTTTTTCTGTCAGACACAGGAGCAGTGATGTGAGTAATGCTGTAAATGTGTTGTTGGCACGCTACCATGCAGACTGTTTAAAGAGCATCTCTGCAGGCTGTGCTCTTCTGACTGTCTGTCTGTATGTCTGACTCCTACACATCTAAAGGAGCACAGGCAGAGACACACAGAAGATTTTATAGTTTTATTTTGATTTGTTAAAATACCTTTTTGGATTGTTGAAATGTCAAAATGTCAAAAATGTTTTGTTTCTCCTTTTAATAACCTTCAGTTATTGCTGAGAAGGGACATTTACATTTGGAAAATGTTGGTATGTTGAGTAAGTATGCGACTAGAAAAAAAGGAACAATAGAGAATTTTACTTTGAGAAAATCATAACTCTGAACGAACTAGTGACCATAATTAGATCTTATTCCAAGAAGGTAAGTCAAGCCAAGCTGGGTTCCAATTTAAGATTTGTTGCACACATTAACCCATTTGATGTCCCCTATGAAGATTAAACGAACCGAAGCAATGGCTTTAGGCTGGCAGGGGTGGTAATAGACATCCAAGTTTCCTTAAGCTGTTCCTCTCAGAGGATCAGTGGCATGCCTATACGCACGCCTCCGGTTTTGCTTGTTCTGACAGTTAGATTCATAGTTACTGTAGTGGAAAAATTTGAGGCTAACGACTGCCTGGCTTGTTGATTCAATTTGGAATTATTTGGATGGATGGCTGTTTACTTGCATCTCACAGGAGAGAATCACACCTTCACTGCGGCAATCTCCAGGTTGAGCCGTTCTGTCACGTTCTGACCTTAGTTCCTTTGTGATGTCTTTGTTTTAGTATGGTCAGGGCGTGAGTTGGGTGGGAAGTCTATGTTCTTTTTTCTATGATTTGGTATTTCTGTGTTTGACCTGGTATGGTTCTCAATCAGAGGCAACTGTCAATCGTTGTCCCTGATTGAGAACCATACTTAGGCAGCCTGTTTTCACCCTTGAGTTGTGGGTGATTATTTGCCGTTTAGTGTGTTTTGCACCTGACGGAGCTGTTTCGGTTGTGCTTTCTTGTTTCTTTGTTTGATAGTTGTCAGTTTAAATAAATAACATGAACAAGTACCACGCTGCGCTTTGGTCCTCACCTTCTTCCACCGACGACCATTACAGAATCACCCACCAAGAAAGGACCAAGCAGCATGGTGACGAGAGGCAGCGATACCTGGAGAACTGGACTTGGGAGGAGATATTAGACAGCAAGGGACCCTGGGCACAGGCTGGGGAATATCGTTGCCCCAAGGCAGAGCTGGAGGCAGCAAAAGCCGAGAGGTGGTATTATGAGGAGCTAGAACGGCAGCGCAACAGATACGAGAGGTAGCCCCAAAAATGTATTGGGAGGGGGCACACGGGGAGTGTGGCTAAGTCAAGTAGGAGACCTGAGCCAACCGTGGAGAGAGGTGGACCGGGCAAGCAACATGTTATGCCGTGAGGCGCACAGTTTCCCCGGTGCGCAGGCATTGCCTGGTGCGTTACATCGCAGCACCTCGTATCGGCCGGGCTAGAGTGGGCATCGAGCCAGGTGCCATGAAGCTGGCTCAGCACATCTGGCCTCCAGTGAGTCTCCTTGGGCCGGGGTACATGGCACCAGCCCTACGCACGGTGTCCCCGGTTCGCCAGCACAGCCCAGTGCGGTCTGTTCCACCTCGCTGCACTGGCCTGGCAACGGGGAGTATCCAGCCAAGTAGGGTTGTGCAGGCTCGGTGCTCGAGACCTCCAGTGTGCCTCCACGGTACGGTCTATCCGGTGCCTACTCCACGCACCAGGCTGTCTCTCCGTCTCCTTACTCCAGGTGTTCCCTCCTGTCCAGCGCTGCCAGAGTCTCCCCTCTGTCCTGAGCTGCCGGAGTCTCCCGTCTGTCCTGAGCTTCCAGTCTCCCATCTGTCCTGAGCTGCCAGAGTCTCCCATCTGTCCTGAGCTGCCAGAGTCACCAGTCTGTCCTGAGGCGCCGGAGTCACCAGTCTGTCCTGTGCTGCCGGAGTCGCCCGTCTGTCCTGAGCTGCCGGAGTCGCCCGTCTGTACCTGAGCTGCCGGAGTCGCCCGTCTGTCCTGAGCTGCCAGAGTCGCCCGTCTGTACCTGAGCTGCCGGAGTCGCCCGTCTGTCCTGAGCTGCCGGAGTCGCCCGTCTGCCCTGAGCTGCCGGAGCCGTCCGTCTGTCCTGAGCTGCCGGAGTCGCCCGTCTGTCCTGAGCTGCCGGAGTCGCCCGTCTGTACCTGAGCTGCCGGAGTCGCCCGTCTGTCCTGAGCTGCCGGAGTCGCCCGTCTGTCCTGAGCTGCCGGAGCCGCCTCCCAGTCATGAGCTGCCGGAGCCGTCAGCCGTCAACAAAACAACAAAGAAACAACCGGAACAGTTCTGTCTGGTGTAGACACACAAAGACTGAAAACAACCACCCACAAAACACAATCGAAAGCAGGCTACCTAAATATGGTTCTCAATCAGGGACAACGATTGACAGCTGCCTCTGATTGAGAACCATACCAGGCCAAACACAGAAATAGAAAATCATAGAAAAACTAACATAGACAACCCACCCAACTCACGCCCTGACCATACTTAAACAAAAGACAAAACAATGGAACTAAATTCAGAATGTGACAAGGTCGCAGTTGCAAATGAGAACTTGTTCTCAACTAGCCTACCTAGTTAAATAAAAGGTGAAAAAAAACATTCAACCTAGCACCGTTATAGGATGCCACCTTTCCAACAAGTCAGTTCATCAAATGTCTGCCCTGCTAGAGTTGCCCCGGTCAACTATACGTGCTGTTATTGTGAAGTGGAAACGTCTAGAAGCAACAACGGCTCAGCTGCGTAGTGGTTGTTCACACAAGGTCACAGAACGGGAATGCTGAAGAGCGTAGCGTGTAAAAATCGCCTGTCATTGGTTGCAACACTCACTAATGAGTTACAAACTGCCTCTGGTAGCAATGTCAGCACAAGAACCATTCATCAGGAGCTTCATTGAAGTGACATTTTAATGCTACATCATGCAATGACATTCTTGACACAGTTTGGGGAAGGCACTTTTCTGTATCAGCATGACATTGCCCCTGTGCACAAAGCGAGGTCCATATAGAAATTTTTTGTTAAGATCGGTGTGGAAGAACTTGACTGGATTGCACAGAGCCCTGAACCCAACCCAATCGAACACTTTTGGGATGAATTAGAACGCCGACTTCGAGCACAGCCTAATCACAGCAAAGGAGGGACCAAGCAGGTGTCCAAATACGTTTGGTCATGTCGTGTAGGTCTTTGGAGCTAATATCATATGGCATTGTATCCATTTCCCGGTGTACATGAATTGACATTAAGTGCGGTGAGATGGAGTAATATATCACCCAATAAATTGAAATAAAAGAAGCCCTGGGGTTATAGGAGAAACACGTGTTTTTTTAGAATCCCAGCATAAATTAACAAAAATGAGGATTCATTTTACAAAAGGTAAGCACAATTTTTTTATGATTTCCCCCTACACACTTCATCCCCCTCCTCTTTTCCCTTCGGGAGGACACGTAGACGGTGGCTTCTCCAGTTTTATGTGACACATTAACTGTTTTAGATGTGTGCATTTAATTTGGTTGAATCTTTTTTGAGTCTACTTACCAACCATCTGGCTTTATTCAAACACATGTATTATTTATCCCTGCAACAAAAGGCTTTTTTGTCACTATAGATTTTGTTACGGAGATTGCTTCTTCTCAAATCACATTCTAGTTGTATTGTAACAGATTGTAACAGTTTGATGTTGGCTAGTGACCTTAAATATTGTCATATCATTGTCATATAAATTCATGTCATGTCAATGTATTATTTCAATCAATATGCACATACAAAATGTACATTTTGTGCCACGAAATGATGTTGCATCTTATGTCACCTCAGTGCTCTCCTTTTCCTTCCAGAAAGCAGGTCCTGTGTTGCTCAGCTGGTCGAATATCGCCCTTGAAATGCCAGGGTTGTGGGTTTAATTCCCATGGGGGACCAGAACAAAAATGTACAAATGTTACGAAAAATGTCACTCTGAATAGAGTGTCTACTAAAATGTAAAGGAGACCAGTGAGATGTTGTTCTAGGTCGGCCAGATGTTTGATGACAGATTCACTCCAAACCAAATTTTACAACTGGTCTTTTTAAAGGTGGGCATATATCCATACCAACACAGACTTGTCGTCAGGCCTGGCCCCCTCTCACTCTGACGAATGGGGCAAATTATTTTGATGAATTTAAAAGATGACAACCTTATGATGATGTAATAATGAGAGCAGGTCGGCAGAAAATTGCTAATAGAAAAATTCCGAAGGACATTTGAACAATGAATGAGGAACCACGTTTGTTTCTTTTTGTGGTAAAGCAACTGTGTTCAGCCACTGAACCAACCCCTGCATCAGCACGAAGTAAAGGCCTAGGCTCTTAGAAAAAAGGGTTCTTTGGCTGTCCCCATAAAGAACACTTTTTGGTTCCAGTCAGAACTGTTTTGGGTTTTATGTAGAACCCTCTGTTTAAAGGGCTCGACATGGAACTCAAAAGGGTTCTACCTGAAAAAAAAAAGGATTATCCTACTGGGACAGCCAAAGAGCCCTGAGTAGGTTCTAGACAGCACCTATTGTTTAGCTGCTAAATGTTTCTGATCTCCAGAAATACCCTGAAACATCCTCAGCTCTTAATAGCGCCTTCTCTGACTCTGAGAACTTGGTAAATGGCAAAATTGTGTACCGTGAGCTAGTACTTTGGAGAACTGGAGATACGATAGCTACAAGTTTATTTGATCTGGGGTATCTAAAATGTTTGGAAATGGCCTTTTCATATCTGAATAGACCAGGGATGTGTCCCAAATGGCACCCTATATCCTACATAGTGCACCACTATATAAGACAAATATTTGCCATTTGTGACGCAGCACGGGACACAATATGATAATCTATCTGTGCTTTTATAATAAGGTTTTCATCATCATAATTCATGACATCTATGAGATTAAAAACAGTATGGTACAATGTTTATTTTAATATACAGTACCAGTCAAAAGTTTGGACACACCTACTCATTCAAGTGTTTTTATTTCTTTAAACTTTTTTCTACTTTGTAGAATAATAGTGAAGGCATCAAAACGATGAAATAACACATTTGGAACCATTTAGTAACCAAAAAAACAGTTCAACAAATCAAACTATTTTATAATGTTTCAGGAGAAGACCCAGATGCATACAGTGTTGAAAAAGCAAAGGTTAATTACTAGAACAGGGGACAGGCAAAACGATAGGTCAAGGGCAGGCAGAGGTCAGTAATCCAGTGTGGTGTGACAAGGTACAGAATGGCACGCAGGCTCAGTGAAAGGGCAGGCAGAATGGTCAAAACCAGGAAAACTAGAATACATGAACTAAGAAAAATACAGGAGCAAGGGAAAAAACACTGGTAGGCTTGACAAACAAAACAGGTGTGCCTTGTTAATTAAAGGTTTATTTGTAGAATTTCTTCCTTCTTAATTAATGTGGTTGAGCAAATCAGTTGTGCTGTGACAAGGTATACAGAAGATAGCCCTATTTGGTAAAAGACCAAGTCTATATTATGACAAGAACAGCTTAATAAGCAAAGATAAATTACATTTCATCATTACTTTAAGACGTGAAGGTCAGTCTATCTGGAAAATTTCAAGAACTTTGTAAGTTTCTTCAAGTGCAGTTGCAAAAACCATCAAGCGCTATGATGAAACTGCCTCTCATGAGGACCGCCAAAGGAAAGGACGACCCATAGTTACCTCTGCTGCAGAGGATACATTCATTAGAGTTTCCAGCCTGAGAAATTGCAGGGCAAATAAATGCTTCACAGAGTTTAAGAAACAGATACATCTCAACATCAACTGTTCAGAGAAGACTGCATGAATCAGGTCTTCATGGTCGAAATACGGCAAATGAGTCCAATGAGTCTAATGAGTCCAAATTTGAGATTTTTGGCTCCAACCGACGTGTATTTGTGAGACTCAGAGTAGGCGAACAGATGATCTCCGCATGTGTGCTGACAAACGTGAAACATGGAGGAGGTGTGATGGTGCTTTTCTGGTGACTGTCGATGATTTGATCAGAATTCAAGGCACACTTAAGCATGATGAATACCACAGCATTCTGCAGCGATTCGCCATCCCATCTGGTTTGCCCTTAGTGGGACTGTCATTTGTTTTTCAAAAGGACAATTACCTAACACACCTCCAGGCTGTGTAATGGTTTTTGACCAAGAAGGAGAGTGATTGAGTGCTGCATCAGATGACCTGGCCTCCACAATCACCCAACCTCAACCCAATTGAGATGGTTTGGGATGAGTGAAGGAAAAGCAGCCAGGAAGTGCTCAGCATATGTGGGAACTCCTTCAAGAATGTTTGAAAAGCATTCCTGGTGAAGCTGGTTGAGAGAATGCCAAGAGTGTACAAAGTTGTCATCAAGGCAAAGGGTGGCTACTTGAAGAATCTCAAATATAAAATATATTTTGACTTGTTTAACACCTTTTGGGTGACTACATGATTCCATGTATAATTTCCTAGTTTTGATGTCTTTTCAGTTATTCTACAATGTAGAAATATTTATGAATATATATATATTTATATATATATACAGTGGGGCAAAAAGTATTTATTCAGCCACCAATTGTGCAAGTTCTCCCACTTAAAAAGATGAGAGAGGCCTGTAATTTTCATCATAGGTACACTTCAACTTTGTCAGACAAAATGGAGAAAAAAAAATCCGGAAAATCACATTTTAGGATTTTTAATGAATTTATTTGCAAATGATGGTGTAAAATAAGTATTCGGTCAATAACAAAAGTTTATATCAATACTTTGTTATATACCCTTTGTTGGCAATGACAGAGGTCAAACGTTTTCTGTAAGTCTTCACAAGGTTTTCACACAATGTTGCTGGTATTTTGGCCCATTCCTCCATGCAGATCTCCTCTGGAGCAGTGATGTTTTAGGGCTGTTGCTGGGCAACACGGACTTTCAACTCCCTACAAAGATTTTCTATGGGGTTGAGATCTGGAGACTGACAAGGCCACTCCAGGACCTTGAAATTCTTCTTACGAAGCCACTCCTTCGTTGCCCGGGCGGTGTGTTTGGAATCATTGTCATGCTGAAAGACCCAGCCACATTTCATCTTCAATGCCCTTGCTGATGGAAGGAGGTTTTCACTCAAAATCTCACGATACATGGCCCCATTCATTCTTTCCTTTACACGGATCAGTCGTCCTGGTCCCTTTGCAGAAAAATAGCCCCAAAGCATGATGTTTCCACCCCATGCTTCACAGTAGGTATGGTGTTCTTTGGATGCAACTCAGCATTCTTTGTCCTCCAAACACGACGAGTTGAGTTTTTACAAAAAGTTATATTTTGGTTTCATCTGACCATATGACATTATCCCATTCTTCTTCTGGATCATCCAAATGCTCTCTAGAAAACTTCAGACGGGCCTGGACATGTACTGGCTTAAGCAGGGGGACACGTCTGGCACTGCAGTATTTGAGTCCCTGGCGGTGTAGTGTGTTACTGATGGTAGGCTTTGTTACTTTGGTCCGAGCTCTCTGCAAGTCATTCACTAGGTCCCCCCGTGTGGTTATGGGATTTTTGCTCACCGTTCTTGTGTTCATTTTGACCCCACGGGGTGAGATCTTGCGTGGAGCCCCAGATCGAGGGAGATTATCAGTGGTCTTGTATGTCTTCCAGTTCCTAATAATTGCTCCCACAGTTGATTTCTTCAAACCAAGCGGCTTACCAATTGCAGATTCAGTCTTCCCAGCCTTGTGCAGGTCTACAATTTTGTTTCTGGTGTCCTTTGACAGCTCTTTGGTCTTGGCCATAGTGGAGATTGGAGTGTGACTGTTTGAGGTTGTGGACAGGTGTCTTTTATACTGATAACAAGTTCAAACAGGTGCCATTAATACAGGTAACGAGTGGTGGACAGAGGAGCCTCATAAAGAAGAAGTTACAGGTCTGTGAGAGCCAGAAATCGTGCTTGTTTGTAGGTGACCAAATAGTTATTTTCCTCCATAATTTGCAAATAAATTCATAAAACATTCTACAATGTGATTTTCTGGAATTTCGTTCTCATTTTGTCTGTCATAGTTGATGTGTACCTATGATGAAAATTACAGGCCTCTCTCATCTTTTTAAGTGGGAGAACTTGCACAATTGGTGGCTGACTAAATACTTTTTTGCCCCACTGTATATATTTCCCCTTTTATGATGGTAATGCGACCGTACAGGATGAGCATTAACTGTGTTCCATTAGCTAAAGAGGGCTACCTCAATTATCCCAGTGGATCAGTGCTACTTGGGGGCACCTGCTGTTGAGGTCCCTGCAAGGAGAGACTATGGCCGTCCCAAATGGCACCCCTTTCTCTACATATTGCTTTACTTTTGACCAGATCCCTATGGACCCTTGTCAAAAGTAGTTAATGACATAGGGAATAGGGTGCCATTTGGGACGTAGCTGCTTACAGCGTGTGTTGGAGTTCATTCTGCCAGGCAGGGATGGAGCCAGCTGCTGGCCAACCTCCAAGACCACTCATTGCTCAGCTAATGGCCCTGCCGACCACCACGTGAGCACAGCCCCGTGACACACACTGCCACAAGGAAGAAAACTATCACAATAATGAGACAGAAAATTTTGTTAATATTTTTTTAACGATGGGGTTGGAGAGACAAAGCACATCAAATATGAATGGGCTGTCTTCTGGTATGTCTTAATGTGCTTATACATCAGTGAGCGCTTGTCTGTGTTAAGCTAGGTATGCGGGCAAATTGTTTCTAGCCCAAGGAGTGTCCATTAAGTTGGCAAGCTGTTAAAATTGCATGTACATCCTTTTTTTTATTTTTCACTGACCAACACCTGCTTATGTTTGTCCACTACAAACTGAACATTCTTCATTATGATGTCCAACAGTGAATAACTCAAGGTTCAACGTAACAGCAACTTTAATTTACAGCCATCTGTCTAGCTAATCAGTTTGCCCATTTCTGTCAGAAATATTTTGTTGTATGAAGTCCACCTTGTATGGGGTCCACTGCACAGCCATGAAATAAGACAAGACATTCAAAAACTGCAGTGTAAACCTACACACGCTGTATGCCCGCCACCATGGGGTAAATCATTTCAAAATTGAGAATTACATTTGTTTGTCCATGAGAAAAATGCTATCAGAAAGACATAACAATACTGCATAATTTGATATTACAGATGCATTTCTTTTAATTTAACTTGCTTGACTCTGGTGTTAGTACTTCCTACCTACATGTTGATGCTGTTGATTTTCTGTTATATTAATCTTCACAGTGCTTTTAGATCCTTTTGATGATCAATATACTTTAATTAATTTGCTTCTCCAATGAGTACACCATGACATTATTTTCTCAGTGCTTCAGTGTGGCCTTTTACAGGGTTTCATTGGCAATTTATCAAAGCTTCTTTCATTAAAGACTCTGAGAAAACACAAACCCAACAAGTACAGTACATAATTATTTGTAAAAAGCCTGTGATTCTATTCAACATTCACCCTCAACTCATAACATATTAGGCATAACTCATATTAGGCATCACCGGGAAAGTTTCATGCAATTTCATGTGGAAAAAAATGTATGTACGTTTTTTTCATCAAGGTTCCTTTACTTTACCAACTCATGTCATACCATTGTACAAAAGCACCATGACCATCACATTCTGTATATCTCATATTACACTAAGAAAAAGAAAAAGCTTAGCTACACAGATGAAGGAGTAAGACTCTAAGCCCAGAAAATGGAGGTCAAAATTGAAAACTTTTTTAGTTGCTGCAGGGCTTAGGCTAAGAAATACCATTATCACGAGGGAAAATGTTACCGATTGGGAGAGGCCTTTTGTCAGCTTGTATATATGGAATTCAATACACACTGATTCAAATTCCTTCTGCTAAACCCACAAGGCAAATTTAAGACCAAGGATGCAAATGTGAGAAAAGTAGATAACTATATGACTCAGACCTCTACAGTATATCAAACAACTCTTCAAACTCAAAATTAATAGATCATGGAATTTAAATATTTATATTGCGTTCGATTCTGTTTAATGTATGATTTGCACTCCAGCACTTACAAGATCAGCACTTAATCGTCAATAGTAGCCTATATTCCAAGCTCATATATTTATATGGGGCGGTAGTAGTTTCCCTTTGGCCGTTGTGCTTTCAAGTTGTAAATGTATCCACTTGATTAGGGTTTACATGAAACTATGGCAAATAAAATAATGTATTATTAACAAATCGAAGTCTTAGTAATAGTGTAGTTCTGGTAAATAAGAAACAAATGATAATTTATCAGGAGCCAGTTGCTGTAATCATCTAGTGCCACTAAATGCAATCTATTCTCTGTTTACATGGTCTTTGTCATGAAATTAGGTTGTCAAATTTTCAATATCCTCTTCAACAAACAGTTATTAAATGCATCTGCAAACTGCCAATGAATAAAGTTAAATTAGAATACACACATGCTGCCATTTGCTTAAAAACTCTGCTTAAGCCTGAGCATTCCAAATTAAATGTAATTTTCTGAAAGATTATTTAAATACAAGCTTATTGAAATGCAAATAGCACCTATTCCTGAATATTTAAAGCATAAAATGGTGCTTGCTAAGATAAATATTGTTTGTTTCTGTCTATGCTGTTGTATTATCCAGACTGTGAAACATATTGTATATTATTAACAATAAGGAAACAGGAATTACTGTTTTACAAAAGAATGATGGTGTACAGTAACTCATATGTGACCGGTCGTGTCACGAATCCCGCCGAAGATGGTGCCTCTTCCTGTTCGGGTGGCGATCGGCGGTCGTTGTTGCCGGCCTACTAGCTGCCACCAATCCCCTTTTCTGTTTCATTTAGTTTTGTCTGATTAGTTGCACCTGTTTCTTGTTTAGGTTTTGGTTTTGGGCTATTTAAAACCGGTAGGCCCGCCGGCTTTTGTGCGGGCTTGTTTTCTGTTATTTGATGTGTGTGATTTCTGTGGAAGTATTTTGTTCTCGATCCGTTTCGTCCTGTTGTTTTGGACTGGGTCTTATTGCGCCCATATGTGGCGTTGACCGACACTGTTGTTTTGGGAATAAACATTCCACATATCAACTACCCTGCTCTCTGCGTCTGATTCCTCCACCCACTACTTCTAGAAGTACATGACAGAAGCCCGCACCAAACCCATGGAGTCAGCAGGAGCAGCGACCACCCCTCTTCCATCAATGGAGGAGCGTGTCCTCCATCATACAGCCATCCTCCATCGGATCGGTTCGGCGATGGACCTGATGATGGAGAGGATGGAGCGATGGAAGAGGAGTGGTCTCCCGGCATCCACCCCAGTTCCCGCACAGACGACGCAACCCACTACTCCACCGTCATCGTCTGGTCCCAGCGCGTTGCGTCTCGCGCCCCCGAGGGAGTATGATGGAGCGGCGGCTGGGTGCCAGTTTTTTTGCTCCAGCTTGAGCTTTACCTGGCTACTGTTCGTCCGACTCCCTCGGGTGAAGAGAATGGGAGCCTCCTCATCTCCTGTTTGACGGGTAGAGCCCTGGAATGGCCCAACACTGTCTGGAACGGCCAAGACTCTGCTCGGGACCACTACCCGGAGTTCACCTGCCGTTTTTGGGTGGTGTTTGACCACCCTCCCGAGGACGTCCACAGGGAGCTAGCTTGTCGGGACAACACACTCTCCCTCGATGAGCTTATAGACATGTCGATCCGACTGGACAACCTGCTAGCTGCCTGCGGGCGTTCAGAAAGGGTCCTGTTCGTTCCACCTCCCAGCCCTCCCGCTCCAACTCCGATGGAGTTGGGAGGAGCTGCATCTAGGGGGACCGGGGGAGGAGGCTCCTCCTGCACCTACTGCGGCCGGAGAGAACACACTGGAGGAGTCCGTCTGGGAGTCGAGATCTGAACACTTCTCGGCCACCCCAGGTGAGTAGGCACCAAACTCACCCAGAGCTCCCTGTTGGTCACATGTTTTTATTTATTTATTTCCCTGCGTTTTTTTCTCCCTCTCATCGCTAGTCGATTCAGGCGCAGCTGGGAGTTTTATGGATCGCAGACTTGCCCGTAAGTTGGGGATTCCGTTGGTGCAGATAGACCCACCCTTCCCGTGCACTCCTTAGATAGCCGACCGTTAGGGTCAGGGCTGGTAAGGGAGGCCACGGTTCCGCTGGACATGGTAACCCAGGGGGATCATAGGGAGCGGATTTGTTTCTACCTTATCGATTCACCTGCGTTTCCAGTGGTGTTGGGGATTCCCTGGCTGGCTATTCACAATCCCCTCATTTCTTGGAGACAGGGGGCTCTTCAGTGGTGGTCAGAGGAGTGTTCAGGTAGGTGTATAGGAGTTTCCATCGGTACCACGCCGGTGGAGAGTCCAGACCAGGTTTCAACTCTGCGCATTCCCCCAGAATATGCCGATTTGACTATCGTTTTTTGTAAAAAAAAAGAAGGTGACCAAATTACCACCCCATCGACGGGGGGATTGCGTGATAAACCTCCAGGAGAATGCTGCACTTCCCAGGAGTCTCGTGTAGCCATTGTCACAGGAGGAGACGGGTAAATTCTCCTCGAGTTTCTTTTTTGTGAAGAAAAGGAGGGAGGACTGCGTCCGTGCATTGATTGTCGATGTCTAAATTAGATCACAGTGGGATTTAGTTATCCGCTACCTCTCGACGCTACGGCGGTGGAATAATTCCACGGAGCGCGTTTTTTTACGAAACTGGACCTCAGGAGCGTGTATAATCTGGTGCGTATTTGGGAGGGAGACGAGTGGAAAACAGCATTTCGTACCACATCAGGCCACTATGAGTACCTCGCCATGCCGTATGGGTTATAGAATGCTCCAGCCATCTTTCAATCCTTTGTAGATGAGATTCTCAGGGACCTGCACGGGCAGGGTGTGGTGGTATACATTGATGACATCTTGATCTATTCTGCCACACGCGCCGAGCATGTCTCCCTGGTACGCAAGGTACTTGGGCGACTGCTGGAGCATGACCTATATGTCAAGGCTGAGAAATGTGTGTTCTCCAAATGAGCCGTTTCCTTCCTGGGTTATCGCATTTCCACCTCGGGGGTGGTGATGGAGTGTGACCGCGTTAACGCTGTGCGTAATTGGCTGACTCTGACCACGGTAAAGGAGGTGCAGCAGTTTACCTACCATGGACTTGTAGATGACCTGGAGCCAGTGGGTCTGGCGACGTATATGTAGCGAGGACCAGCCGACTAGAGCATACAGGTCGCAGTGGTGGGTGGTATAAGGTGCTTTAGTAACAAAACGGATGACACTGTGATAAACTGCATCCAGTTTGCTGAGTAGAGTATTGGAAGCTATTTTGTAGATGACATTGCCGAAGTCGAGGATCGTTAGGATAGTCAGTTTTACTAGGGTAAGTTTGGCGGCGTGAGTGAAGGAGGCTTTGTTGCGGAATAGAAAGTAGACTCTAGATTTTATTTTAGATTGGAGATGTTTGACATGAGTCTGGAAGGAGAGTTAACAGTCTTGCCAGACACCAAGGTACTTATAGATGTCCACATATTCTAGGTCGGAACCACCCAGGGTGGTGATACTAGTCAGGCGTGCGGGTGCAGGCAGCGAACGGTTGGAAAGCATGCATTTGGTTTTACTAGTGTTTAAGAGCAGTTGGAGGCCACGGAAGGAGTGTTGTATGGCATTGAAACTCGTTTGGAGGTTATATAGCACAGTGTCCGAGGAAGGGCCAGAAGTATACAGAATGGTCTCGTCTGCGTATAGGTGGATCAGCCAATCGCCTGCAGCAAGAGCAACATCATTGATATATACAGAGAAAATAGGCGCCCCTAGAATTGAACCCTGTGGTACCCCCATAGAGACTAACAGAGGACCGGACAACATGCCCTCCAATTTGACACACTGAACTCTGCAAAGTAGTTGGTGAACCAGGCAAGGCAATCATTGGAAAAACCGAGGCTACTGAGTCTGCCGATAAGAATATGGTGATTGACAGAGTCAGAAGCCTTTCACAGGTCGATGAAGACGGCTGCACAGTACTGTCTTGTATCGATGGTGGTTATGATATCGTTTAGTACCTTGAGCATGGCTGGGGTGCACCCGTGACCGGCTCAGAAACCAGATTGTACAGCAGAGAATGTGCGGTGGGATTCGAAGACTTAGATATGCAGGTCAGGTTGGATACAGGTCTGTAACAGTTTGGATCCAGGGTGTCTCCCCCTTTGGAGAAGGGTATGACTGCGGCAGCTTTCCAATCCTTGGGGATCTCAGACAATATGAAAGAGAGGTTGAACAGGCTGGTAATAATGGGTTGCGACAATGGAGGCGGATAGCTTCAAATTAGAGGATCCAGATTGTCAAGACCAGCTGATTTGTATGGGTCCAGGGGGGCTGTTGGCCGAGGTTGGAGTAGCCAGGAGGAAGGCATGGCCAGTCGTTGAGAAACGCTTGTTGAAGTTTTCGATTATCATGGATTTATCAGTGGTGACCGTGTTACCTAGGCTCAGTGCAGTGGGCAGCTGGGAGGAGGTGCTCTTGTTCTCCATGGACTTTACAGTGTCCAAGAACGTTTTGGAGTTAGAGCTACAGGATGCACATTTCTGCTTGTAAAAACTGGCCTTTGCTTTCCTGACTGACTGCGTGTATTGGTTCCTGACTTCCCTGAACAGTTGCATATTGCGGGGACTATTCGTTGCTATTCCAGTCCGCCAGAGGATGTTTTTGTGCTGGTCGAGGGCAGTCAGGTCTGGAGTGAACCAAGGGCTATATCTGTTCTTAGTTCTGCATTTTTTGAACGGAGCATACTTATCTAAGATGGTGAGTAAGTTACTTTTAAAGAATGACCAGGCATCCTCCACTGACGAGATGACGTCAATATCCTTCCAGGATACCCGGGCCAGGTCGATTAGAAAGGCCTGCTCGCAGAAGTGTTTTAGGGAGCGTTTGACAGTGATGAGGGGTGGTCGTTTGATTGCGGACCCGTAGCGGATACAGGTAATGAGGCAGTGATCGCTGAGTTCCTGATTGAAGACAGCGGAGGTGTATTTGGAGGGCCAGTTGGTCAGCATAACGTCTATGAGGGTGTCCTTGTTTACAGATTTAGGAGTGATTCTTAAACACATGTACTTTGATACAAAAGTATACACCTCACAGACATGGTTATGGTGTTAAAAAGACCCCTGTATAATGTCAGATTTAGAGTTGTATTAAATGTTTTGTTTGCATCCCAATATTCCACTTTAAATGCATCACAGAATACTGAAATATAACAAACTGTTTGACTTAGAACTACCAGATTGTCATTGTAAAAATAAATACATATTTATTAATAATGAAATTATTAACAATATTCCACACTAGGCCAAAGAGGGCACTTTTGGTCATGACTGCAGGACAGGGTTACGAAGGACAACTGCATCTTTGTAGAGACTAGGTTTATTGATACTCCTTCCTAAGTGTAGTTAATAACTTCACAATGCTCAAAGGAATATTCAGTGTCTTCTTTTTACATTTCTACCCATCTACCAATAGGTGCCCTTCTTTGCGAGGCATTGGAAAACCTCCTTGGTCTTTGTGATTGAATCTGTTTGAAATTCATTGCCCGACAGGGACCTTACAGATAATTGTATGTGTGGGGTATAGAGATGAGGTAGTCATTAAAAAATCATGTTAAAACTGTTATTGTACACATAGGGAGTTATGTGACTTGTTAAACACATTTTTTATCCCTTATCTCGGCTTGCCATAACAAAGGGGTTGAACATTTATTGACTCAAGACATTTCAGTTTTACATTTTTTCTTCATTTGTAAAAATGTATAAAAACATAATTCCACTTTTACATTAAGGGATATTATGTGTAGGTCAGTGACATAAAATCTCAATTTAATGAATTCAGGTGGTAACACAACAAACTGTGGAAAAAGTCAACGGGTGTGAATACTTTCTGAAGGCACTGTATATGGAGAAGGTCAAATACTCTGCAGTGTGGTGCCAGGGTAATAACCTCTCCCTCAACAAGACAAAGGGGCTGATCGTGGACTACAGAAAACGGAGGGGCGAGCACGGCCTCATTAACATCGATGGGGCTGTAGTGGAGCGGGTCTAGAGTTTCAAGGAACTGGTCTAGAGTTTCAAGGAACTGGTCTAGAGTTTCAAGGAACTGGTCTAGAGTTTCAAGGAACTGGTCTAGAGTTTCAAGGAACTGGTCTAGAGTTTCAAGGAACGGGTCTAGAGTTTCAAGGAACGGGTCTAGAGTTTCAAGGAACTGGTCTAGAGTTTCAAGGAACTGGTCTAGAGTTTCAAGGAACGGGTCAAGAGTTTCAAGGAACTGGTCTAGAGTTTCAAGGAACGGGTCTAGAGTTTCAAGGAACTGGTCTAGAGTTTCAAGGAACGGGTCTAGAGTTTCAAGGAACTGGTCTAGAGTTTCAAGGAACTAACATGGTCACACACACCCACACAGTTGTAAAGATGACATTAAAATGTATTTAGGCTTGCCATAACAAAGGGGTTAAATACTGACTCCCTTCAGGAGGCTGAAAAGATTTGTCATGGGCCCTCAGATCCTCAAAAATGATACAGCTGCACCATTGAGAGCATCTTGACTGGCTGCATCACCGATTGGCATTGCAACGGCAAGGCACTACAGAGGGTGGTGAGTATGGCCCAGTACATCACTGGGGCCAAGCTCCCTGCCATCCAAGAACTCCACACCAGGCGATGTCAGAGGAAGGCCCCGAAAAGTGTCAAAGACTCCAGCCAACCAAGCCATAGACTGTTCTGTCTGCTACCGCATGGCAAGCGGTACCAGTGTATCAAGTCTGCAACCAACAGGACCCTGAACAGCTTCTACTCCCAAACCATAAGACTACTAAACAAGAATGCTAAATAGCTAATCAAATGGCTACCCGGACTACCTGCATTGCCCTTTTTTGCTTTATTGCACTGACTCAACCCACACACTCGCACAAACTTACACTGACATCTCAACACATACATATCACGCACACACATGCATCCAGACATCACACACACCACATACACTGCTGCTACTGCTGTTGCATAGTCACTTTACCCCTACCTACATATGTATATAGGTATCTCAATTACAGTGCCTTGAGAAAGTATTTATTTTATACCCCTAAAAATGTTGCACATTTTGTTGTGTTGCATAGTGGGAGTAAAAATGATTTAATATACATTTTTTGTCAACAATCTGCACAAATTACTCTGTGTTGTCAAAGTGGACGAAAAATTCTAAGAAACATACTTTTTAAGGAAAACTAAAAAACAAATGTATCTTGATACATAAATATTCAACCCCCTGAGTCAATACAGTGCCTTGCAAAAGTATTAATCCCCCTTGGCATTTTTCCTATTTTGCGACATTACAGCTACATCCTGTAATGTAAATGGATTTTTGTTTGGATTTCACAAAATAGTCCAAATAGGTGAGGTGAAATTAAAAAAAAAAAAAAAAAAAAAAAGTGGTGCGTGTATTTACCACCTTTGCTATGAAGCCCCTAAATAAGATCTGGTGCAACCAATTACCTTCAGAAGTCACATCATTAGTTAAATAAAGAACACCTGTGTACACTCTAAGTTTCACATGATCTGTCACATGATCTGTGTAAATATGCCTGTTCTGAAAGGCCCCAAAGTCTGCAACATCACAAACACGGAACCCAAAACGGCTGCGGGCGTGCGACATCGTGCATATATGTATTTTGTCCCCACACACCAAACGCGATCACGACACGCAGGTCCACAATATGGCAGAGGTTGAAAAGCTGTAACACATATGTTTTCTCAACAACGTTGCACTGAAACCTAACAGTACAGCTCCCCAATCATCTAATCAATTTATTTCAATCAATCATCAGTCATGTGTGTTAGTGCAGTACATGTTGAGTGCCCTAAGCTTATGCTGAATGTCTGCTGTTGATTTGATTACAGAGAAATAGCATTGTATTTGGTCAAACTCAATTTTTTTCCAACGGTTTGCTAGGCTGGTAGCAAGCTGATAGGTTGGCTGTTAGAACCGGTAAAGGCTGCTTTACCACTCTTGGGTAGAGGAATGACTTTTGATTCCCTCTAAGCTCAGATATGACCGATAGGAGTGGCTATAGAGTCAGCTATCATCCTCAGTAGCTTTCCATCAAGTTGTCAAGGATAGGGGGTTTGTCATTTTTTGACCGATAACAATAATTTGTCCTCCACTCCCAACCTAATTTTACAAAATTCAAACTTACAGTGCTATTCTTTCAGTATTGTTTTTTTTTATGCATGAGTACGCTCACTGTTCATTGTTGGCATTTCATGCTTAAGTTTGCCACCTTTTCAAATGATATAATTATTAAAATAATTGGCAACATCAAGTGTTTTTGTAATGAATTATCTATCGGTTTCTACCCATAATTTCAATTAAAGAACAACAAAGCTTTTTTCCCCATTATACTCTATATCATTGATCTTGGGTTCATAAGAGTTTATCCTTCCTTTTGTTGAGGTTAGTCACGTAATTTTTTAATATGCAATAAGTCATCCTGTCAAATATGCAACCAGACTTATTATCCACTCCTCTTGGCCCATGTCTTTCAAGCATACAGTTTTTCAATTCATCATCACTAACAGTCAGTTTCTTAGCAGGTGCATGTTTATCAATAATTAGATGATGCAATTTCATAAATTCATCAAGTGCAGTGTCTGGATGCTCCTTATTAATCACATCAGACCAATAAATATTCTTACCATTGTTGTGATGTGACTTCCATTAACTTCTTGAGTGTAATGGGCAGGATTTTAGTTTTTGGCTAAAAAACGTACCCATTTGAAACTGCCTATTTCTCAGGCCCAGACACTAGAATATGCATTTCATTGTCAGATTAAGATAGAAAACATTCTAAAGTTTCCAAATGTTTCAAAATATTGTCTGTGACTATAACAGAACTGATATTGCAGGCGAAAACCTGAGGAAAATCAAACCAGGAAGTGCTATTTTTCCTGAAAGCTCTCTGTTCCATTGGATGCTTTGCCTCCATTTAAAGGGATATCAACCAGATTCATTTTCCTATGGCTTCCTCAAGGTATCAACAGTCTTTAGACAAAGTTTCATGTTTTTATTTTGAAAAATGAGCGAGAAAGATAACATCGCGTCAGTGGATAGCTGGGTGTTCACAGAATTTTGCTTGCACAACAGCGTGGGCAGCCATTGTCTCTCCCTCTCCTGTAGAAAAAACGACAGTCCCTGTTGATATTTTATCGATTATATATTTAAAAACAAAAAAACGTTTGACATGTTTCTGTGGACATTACGGATACTATTTGGAATTTTCGTCTGCGATGTCGCGACCGCTCAAGCCTGTGGATTTCTGAACGTAAATCAAATCAAATGTATTTGTCACATACACATGGTTAGCAGATGTTAATGCGAGTGTAGCGAAATGCTTGTGCTTCTAGTTCCGACAATGCAGTAATAACCAACGAGTAATCTAACCAAACAATTCCAAAACTTCTACCTTATACACACAAGTGTAAAGGGATAAAGAATATATACATAAAGATAAATGAATGAGTGATGGTACAGAACGGCACAGGCAAGATGGAGTAGATGGTATAGAGTACAGTATATACATATGAGGGTATGTTAACAAAGTGGCATAGTTTAAAGTGGCTAGTGATACATATACTACAGAAAGATGCAGTAGATGATATAGAGTACAGTATATACATATACATATGAGATGAGTAATATAGGGTATGTAAACATTATAGCATTGTTTAAAGTGGCTAGTGATATATTTTTTACATCAATTGCTGGAGTTGAGTCAGTGTGTTGGCAGCAGCCACTCAATGTTAGTGGTGGCTGTTTAGCAGTCTGATGGCCTTGAGATAGAAGCTGTTTTTCAGTCTCTCGGTCCCTGCTTTGATGCACCTGTACTGACCTCGCCTTCTGGATGATAGCGGGGTGAACAGGCAGTGGCTCGGGTGGTTGTTGTCCTTGATGAACTTTATGGCCTTCCTGTGACATCGGGTGGTGTAGGTGTCCTGGAGGGCAGGTAGTTTGCCCCCAGTGATGCGTTGTGCAGACCTCACTACCCTCTGGAGAGCCTTAGGGTTGTGGGAGGAGCAGTTGCCGTACCAGGCGGTGATACAGCCTGACAGGATGCTCTCGATTGTGCATCTGTAGAAGTTTGTGAGTGATTTTGGTGACAAGCCGAATTTCTTCAGCCTCCTGAGATTGAACAGGCGCTGCTGCACCTTCTTCACTACGCTGTCTGTGTGGGTGGACCAATTCAGTTTGTCCGTGATGTGTACGCCGAGGAACTTAAAACTTACTACCCTCTCCACTTCTGTCCCGTCGATGTTGATAGAGGGGTGCTCCCTCTGCTGTGTCCTGAAGTCCACAATCATCTCCTTTGTTTTGTGGACAATGAGTGTGAGGTTATTTTCCTGACACCACACTCCGAGGGCCCTCACCTCCTCCCTGTAGGCCGTCTCGTCGTTGTTGGTAATCAAGCCTACCACTGTAGTGTCGTCCGCAAACTTCATGATTGAGTTGGAGGTCTGCATTGCCACGCAGTCGTGGGTGAACAGGGAGTACAGGAGAGGGCTCAGAATGCACTCTTGTGGGGCACCAGTGTTGAAGATCAGTGGGTGGAGATGTTGTTACCTACCCCCACCACCTGGAGGCGGCCCATCAGGAAGTCCAGTACCCAGTTGCACAGGGCGGGCTCGAGACCTATGGTGTTGAATGCCGAGCTGGAGTCGATGAACAGCATTCTCACATAGGTATTCCTCTTGTCCAGATTGGTTAGGGCAGTGCGCAGTGTGGTTGCGACCTATTGGGGCGTTAAGCAAATTGGAGTGGGTCTAGGGTGTCAGGTAGGGTGGAGGTGATATGTTTCTTGACTAGTCTCTCAAAGTACTTCATGATGACGTAAGTGAGTGCTACAGGGCGGTTGTCGTTTAGCTCAGTTACCTTAGCTTTCTTGGGAACAGAGACAATGGTGGCCCTCTTGAAGCATGTGGGAACAGCAGACTGGGAAAAGGATTGACTGAATAATTCTGTAAACACACCAGCCAGCTGGTCTGCGCATGCTCTGAGGACGCGGCTGGGGATGCTGTCTGGGCCTGCAGCCTTGCGAGGGTTTAAACGTTTATAAGTTTTACTCACGTCGGCTGCAGTGAAGGAGAGTCCGCAGGTTTTGGTAGCGGGCCATGTAAGTGGCACTGTATTGTCCTCAAAGCGGGTAAAAAAAGTTATTTAGTCTGTCTGGGAGCAAGACATCCTGGTCCACTACGGGGCTGGTTTTCTTTTTGTAATCCGTGATTGACTGTAGACACTGCCACATACCTCTTGTGTCTGAGCCGTTGAATTGCGACTCTACTTTGTCTCTATACTGACGCTTAGCTTGTTTGATTGCCTTACGGAGGGAATAGCTACACTGTTTGTATTCGGTGATGTTTCCGGTCACCTTGCCCTGATTAAAAGCAGTGGTTCGCGCGTTCAGTTTCACGTGAATGCTGCCATCAATCCACGGTTTCTGGTTTGGGAATGTTTTAATCGTTGCTATGGGTACGACATCGTCAATGCAGTTTCTAATGAACTCGCTCACCGAATCAGCGTATTCGTCAATGTTGTTGTTGGACGCGATGCGGAACATATCCCAATCCACGTGATCGAGGCAGTCTTGAAGCGTGGAATCAGATTGGTCGGACCAGCGTTGAACAGACCTGAGAGCGGAAGCTTCTTGTTTTAGTTTCTGTCTGTAGGCCTGGAGCAACAAAATGTAGTCGTGGTCAGCTTTTCTGAAAGGAGGGCTGGGGAGGGCCTTATATGCGTCGCGGAAGTTAAAATAACAATTATCTAGGGTTTTACCAGCCCTGGTTGCGCAATCGATATGCTGATACAATTTAGGGGGTCTTGTTTTCAGATTTGCCTACAATGAATGCAGCCTCAGGATATGTGGTTTCCAGTTTGCATATAGTCAAATAAAGTTTGTTCAGGGCCATCGATGTGTCTGCTTGGGGGGGATATATACGGCTGTGATTATAATCTAAGAAAATTCCCTTGGTAGATCATGTGGTCAACATTTGTTTGTGAGGAATGTGAACAGAAGGACTTGAGTTCCTGTATGTTGTTATGATCACATCACGTCTCGTTAATCATAAGGCATACCCCTCGCCCCTCTTCTTACCAGAAGGATGGTTGTTTCTGTCGGCGCGATGCGTGAAGAAACCAACTGGCTGCAGCGACTCCGTTAGCATCTCTCGAGTGAGCCATGTTTCCGTGAAGAAAATAATGTTACAGTCTCTGATGTCTCTCTGGAATGTTACCCTTGCTCGGATTTCATCAACCTTGTTGTCAAGAGACTGGACATTGGCAAGTAGTATGCTAGGGAGTGGTGCGCGTGGTGCGCGATGTGCCTGTCTTCGGAGCCTGACCAGAAGACCGCTTCGTTTGCCTCTTTTACGACGTCGTTGTTTTGGGTCGCCAGCTAGGATCCGACCCATTGTCCTGGGTGGAAGGCAGAACACAGGACAATGCCATATTCCTGGTCGTAATGATGGTGAGTTGACATTGCTCTTATATTCAGTAGTTCCTCCCGACTGTATGTAATGAAACCTAAGATTACCTTGGGTACCAATGTAAGAAATAATATGTAAAAAAAGTAAATACTGCATAGTTTCTTAGGAACAAGGAGCGAGGTGGCCATTTCTGTCGGCGCATAACGCGCCAAACAAATGTAGATATTTTGGATATAAAAATAATCTTTATAGAACAAAAGGAACATTTGTTGTGTAACTGGGAGTCTCATGCGTGAAAACATCTGAAATTCATCAAAGGTAAACAATTCATTTGATTGCTTTTCTGATTAAAGGTAAACAATTCATTTGATTGCTTTTCTGATTTTCGTGACCGAGCTACCTGATGCTAAGTGTACTTAAGGTTTTATCATGTGATCGATAAATTTACACAAACGCTTGGATTGCTTTCGCTGTAAAGCATAATTTCAAAATCTGACACGACAGGTGGATTATATATTTTCCTATATTGCACTCGTGATTTCATGAATATAAATATTTATAGTAATAATTATTGTATGTAACGCTATGCTATTCAGTGGTTGTTGATGACACTTATCCCGATATCGGGATTGCAGCCATAACAAGTTAAGCACTCTGGTCAAAAATGGCAGTTCCGTCATGCTGACAAGCTCTCTGACCTTATTCGGGGCATGTCTAGTCACTGTGCAAAGTTTATATAAAAAACTATCTCATTAGAAAATTAAAATCACATTCCTATCAGAAATACTATAATCCTTTATCATGTATTTTATACAACATTTGGATGTAAACTTGACAGAAACAATGTGTACACTTTCTGAGTTATAGTATTTTGTTGATACCATTCTTAATGACATAACAAAATAATAAACAACGTGGCATTATTATTCTTTAGATTCCCACAGACCATTCTTAACATTCCTATCTTAGAAATATTGTTCCGCTATCCCCCATTCTCCTCTTCTGTGGGTGAGAGGGGTCTGGTCATCGTCAGCCATTTGCCAAGCTGATCTGAGGCATTGGATCCACAGCCAGGAGAGTCATGACACCCACATAAGAGTCACAGCAAAATATTTTGTATGATCTCTTATACACTATTTTAGGCCCAGCTTTTGGAACTTTGGCTTTCCTGGATATAGCCTCTATATTGTGAACACTGCATCCAATGGGTAAGGATACAGTTTTAGAACAAAGTTCAGCAGTATTAGTAAAATGTGATCTATACATATGGATGATCTTTTACTTGTAGTGTTTGCAATTACCCTGGTAGGTTGATTAGTAACCTGAACCAGATTACAGGCACTAGTTAAAGTGAAAAGCTTCCTCTTGAGCAGACAGCTTGATGACAACCAGTCAATATTTAGGTCCCTAAGAAAGTAGACCTCTCTGTTTACATCACATACACTATCAAGCATTTCACACATATTATTTAGATACAGACTGTTAGCAATAGCAACACCCCAAAATAAAAGGCTTTAGATGTGCCAGGTGTACTTGCAACCACAACACTTCAATAAAACTTGACCTAAGATCTTCTCTAAGAATTAGGGGGATATGGCTCTGAATACGGTTCATTCAGAAAGTATTCAGATCCCTTGAATTTGTCCACATTTTTGTTACAGCCTTATTCTAAAACGGATTAAATGTAATTTAACCTCTTGCTCCTACCTTGCACGCAGGCGTCCCATTTGGAGCTCTGGAAATGCAAATGCGCTACGCTAAATGCTAATAGTATTAGTTAAAACTCAAACGTTCATTAAAATACACATGCAGGGTATTGAATTAAAGCTACACTCGTTGTGAATCCAGGCAACGAGTCAGATTTTTTAAATGCTTTTCGGCGAAAGCATGAGAAGCTATTATCTGATAGCATGTAACACCCCAAAAGACCCGCAGGGGACGTAAACAAAATAATTAGCATAGTCGTCACTACACAAACCGCACAAATAAAATATAAAACATTCATTACCTTTGACCATCTTCTTTGTTGGCACTTCTAGATGTCCCATAATCACTGTTGGGTCTTTTTTTTTTATTAAATCGGTCCATATATAGCCTAGATATTGATCTATGAAGACTGTGTGATAAACGGAAAAAAATAGCGTTTCATAACGTAACGTCATTTTTTAAAATTCAAAAAGTCGACGATAAACTTTCACAAAACACTTCGAAATACTTTTGTAATGCAACTTTAGGTATTAGTACACGTTAATAATAAGCGATAAAATTCATCAGGAGGCGATGTCAATTCTATAGGTGTCTGTTTCGAAAAAATGTCTTGGAGAGAGCTCGACCAAAACATCCGGTCGGAGACCGGAGGGAATCGATTCCCTTGATTCGGTTAGACCAAGAATCAATTGCGAATCAAATGACAAGACTCTAGACAGAGTGTGGAAGCTGTAGGCACTGCAACCTCGGCCTCATTTAATTCGGTTCACTTTGAACAATTCCTTGAAGTCGCGGATGGATATTTATTTCCATTTTCAGTGATCAGATATTCCTGCACTTTTCGATGAAACGCACGTTCTGTTATAGTCACAGCCGTGATTTAACCAGTTTAATAAACGTCTGAGTGTTTTCTATCCACACATACTAATCATATGCATATACTATATTCCTGGCCTGAGTAGCAGGGCGCTGAAATGTTGCGCGATTTTTAACAGAATGTTTGAAAAAGTAGAGGGTCGACTTAACAGGTTAATCTACACAAAACACCCCACAATGTCAATACAAAAACAAAAATAAATAAAAATAACTTAAACATCACATTTACTTAAGTTTTCAAACCATTTGCTCAGTTCTTTGTTGAAACACCTTTGGCAGCTTCGAAAATTATTGGGTATGATGCTACAAGCTTGGCAAACCTATATTGGGGAGTTTCTCCCATTCTTCTCTGCAGATCCTGTCAAACTTTGCTCGGTTGGATTTGGAGCGTTGCTACACAGCTATTTCCAGGTTTCTCCAGAGATGTTCGATCGTGTTCAAGTCCGGACTCTGGCTGGGCCACTCAAGGACATTCAGAGACTTGTCCCGAAACCACTCCTGTGATGTCTTGGCGGTGTGCTTAGGGTTGATGTCCTGTTGGAAGGTGAACCTTCACCCCAGTCTGAGGTCCTGAGCGCCCTGGAGCAGGTTTTCACCAAGGATATCTTTGTACTTTGCTTTGTTCGTCTTTCCCTCAAACCTGACTAGTCTCCCAGTCCCTGCCTCTGGAAAACATCTTTACAGTATGATGCTGCCGCCACCATGCTTCACCATAGGTATAGTGGTAAGTATCCTCCAGACGTGATGCTTGGCATTCAGGCCAAGGAGTTCAATCTTGGTTTCATCAGACCAGAGAATCTTATTTCTCATGGTCTGCGAGTCCTTTAGGTGCCATTTGGCAAACTCCTAACGGGCTGTCATGTGCCTTTTACTGAGGAGTGGCTTTCATCCTGCCACTCTACCATAAAGGCCTGATTGGTGGAGTGCTGCAGAGATGGTTGTCCTTCTGGAAGGTTTTCCAATCTCCACAGAGGAACTCTGGAGCTCTTTCAGAGTGACCATCGGGTTCTTGGTCACCTCCCTGATGAAGGCCTTTCTCCACTGATTGCTCAGTTTAGCTGGTTGGCCAGCTCTAAGAAGAGTTTTGGTGTCCCAAACGTCTTGCATTTAAAACTTCTTCCTGCGGCACAGTTGAGCTAATATAGGCTAATGTGATCAGCATGAGGTTGTAAGTAACAAGAACATTTCCCAGGACATCAACATGTTTAATATTGGCAGAAAGCTTAAATTCTTGTTAAAACCTCTTAAGGCCAGGGGGCACTATTTTCATATTTGGAAAAATAACATTCCCAAAGTAAACAGGCTATTTCTCAGGACCAGATGCTAGAATATGCATTTAATTGACAGCTTAGGATAGAAAACACTCTGAAGTTTCCAAAACTATAAAAATATTGTCTGTGATTATAACAGAACTGATATTGCAGGCGAAAGCCTGAGAAAAATCCAATCAGGAAGTGACTCTTACTTTGAAACCTCTGCGTTCCTATGCATCCCTATTGACCATTGAAAGGGATATCAGCCATATTCATTTTTCTATGGCTTCCCTAATGTGTCTACAGCCACTAGACATAGTTTCAGGCTTTTATTTTGAAAAACGAGTGTGAACAACCACATTGCGTCAGTGGTCAGGTGGTGGCTCTCAGAGTGATTTGTGCGTAATAGACAAAGGTGGCCATTGTTACTCTCGCTCCTACTGAAAAGCCAATTGTCCCGGTTGATATATTATCGAATAGATATTTGAAAAACACCTTGAGGGTTGATTATAAAAAACGTTTGCCATGTTTCTGTTGATATTTTGGATCTAATTTGTAATTTTTTTCGGCGTTGTCGTGAACACAATTTCCGGTGGATTTCTCAACAAAACGTGAACAACAAAAGGAGGTATTTCGGCCATAAAAATAATCTTTATGGAACAAAATGAACATTTGCTGTCTAACTGGGAGTTTCGTGAGTGAAAACATTCGAAGCTCATCAAAGGTAAAATATTTAATTTGATTGCTTTTCTGATTTTCGTGACCAAGCTTCCTGCTGCTAGCTAGACATAATGCCATGCTAGGCTATCGAGAAACTTATACAAATGCTTGTCTTGCTTTGGATGTAAAGCATAATTTCAAAATCTGAGATGACAGGGTGATTAACAAAAGGCTAAGATGTGTTTCACTGTATTTCACTTGTGATTTCATGTATATGAATATTTTCTAGTAACATTTTTTGGTCCGTTGCGTTATGCTAATTAGTGTAGTTGATGACAAGTCTCCCGGATCCGGGAGGGGTAGTTCCAAGATTAAACATCTGTATACCACCCCTACCTTGTCACAACACAACTGATTAGCTCAAACGCATTGAGAAGGAAAGAAATTCCATAAATTAACTTTTATCAAGACACACCGGTTAATTGAAATGCACTCCAGGTAACTACCTCATGAAGGTGGTTGAGACAATGCCAAGACTTTGCAAAGCTGTCATCAAGGCAAAGGGTGACTATTTTGAACAATCTCAGATATAAAATATATTTTGTATTTGTTTAACTATTTTTTGGTTACTTTTTGGTTACTTTATGATTCCATGATTCCACGTTTTGATGTCTTCACTATTGTTCTACAGCGTAAAAAAAAATAGTACGAATAAATATAAACCCTTGAATGAGTAGGTGTGTCCAAACTTTTGACTGGTACTGTACGTATAACCATATTTGTCGGGGTCATATTTTCTCTCCTTGACAGGGACTGGGTTGTTTGCCTTGTTGTTGACATTGGAAGCAGCCGTAGATGAAGAGGGAGCTGCTAGCCTACATGAGTTAAATGACAGCTATCTATCCACATGTGCAATGCCTTCAGAACACATCTGCATAGTTAGCTGTCAATCAAGCTAGCTGTCAGAAGAAGATCTGGATCTGGAGGCCAATCAGTTTCCATACCAGGGAGTGATGCAACCCATCAGCAGGCTCTCGATGGTGCAGCTGTAGAACCTTTTGATGATCTGAGGACTCAAGCCAAATCTTTTAAGTCTCCTGAGGGGGAATAGGAATAGAGAAATGTAAATGTAAATGTAATAGGTTATAGGTCGTGCCCTCTTCACAACTGTCTTTTTTTGATTGGTCCATGTTAATTTTGTTGCTGACGTGGACACCAAGGAACTTGAAGCTCTAAACCTGCTCCACTACTGGTCCGTCGATGAGAATGGGGTGTGTTCGGTCCTCCTTTTCCTTTAGTCCACAATCATCTCCTTTGTCTTGATCATGTTGAGGCAGAGGTTGTTGTCCTGGCACCACACAGTCAGGTCTCTGACCTCCTCCCTATAGGCTGTCTCGTCATTGTCGGTGATCAGGGGTGGAAGATAGCCTAGTGGTTAGAGCGGATGACCAGTAAGCCAAAAGGTTGCAAGATCGAATTCCCGAGCTGACAAAGTAAAATTATGTCGTTCTGCCCCTGAACAAGGCAGTTAACCCACTGTTCCTAGGCTATCATTGTAAATAAGAATTTGTTCTTAACTGACTTGCCGAGTTAAATAAAGGAAAAATACAAAAAATCAGGTCTACCTGATTAATGATGGTGTTGGAGTCGTACCTGGCCAAGCATTCATGAGTGAACACGGAGTACAGGAGGGGACTGAGCACGCACCCGAGAGGCCCCTGTGTTTAGGACCAGCATGGTGGATGTGTTAGTTCCAGGGTCCTCACCATCACAGGCCTTGATAAGTCTTCAAGTCTGTCATTCCTAAGAATTCCAACCATACATTTACGATTCATTGGGGGAAGTAATCCGTAGTTAAACAGCCATATTATGTGAATGTTCCTCAGTGTTATGTTTGAATCTAATGAATATGATAAATACCATTGAATGGTTGACAGGCGGTATATCTTGTCTCATTGAAGCCTTTTTAAGACGTGACTCTTTATCTCTCAACAATTATTACAGGCATGCTGTGCCCTAATCCAGGGGCTTTGCAATATTGCTTTAAGAGGTTAAGAAGATGAATGTGTTTAGCTGTTAATCGTGGACTGTGATTTATGATTGGTGACATATCCGTTTACCTTCTCCCTCCCCAATGCCTTACCACCTGCAACCATTTACTGCTCACTGCAAAGTGGTTTACAGTTACACACACATTTATGGGGTAAATTATAATTTTTTGTTGAGCAATCATGTAATGTCTTCACCTTCATGATTTTGGGGTTATGTCAAATGTGACATAATGTGACAAAATGTGTCACAAATGTTGTAATTTCTTAACGGCTGTGCTGCCAAAAACCTTTACTATCGGAAATATTATGGTATATGTATTTTCTTATTTTGAACAGATTAGGTTTCCATTTTATTGGAACACATGTGGAACTATAGATCACTCCAATGACGTAGGTTACGTTCCAATGGCCCCCTATTCCCTGTACTGCACTACATTTGACCAGAGCCCTATTGGCCCTGATCAAAAGTAATGTACTACATAGGGAATAGGATACAATTTGGGACTCAGTCCCGCCTATAGGCAGGATTAGAACAATTCTATTACCATTATGCATGCAGCTGTGAGGCAGAACACAAATCCTTCTGCATCCTCCTTGAGCTCAGAGGTAGTGGTCACTAGGTTTCTCTGACACGTATACAGACACCAACCAACCCCTACAAGCAAAATTATAAAAAGGGAAGGAGAAATATTACATTGTTTACATCACTATTTGACGCGATCATCTGTTGCTCGTTTCAAGGTCATGCTTTTTCACATAGAACATGCTGGACAGTGGGGGTGTGTATGAAGTGTGTCAGATGTCTTATCATACAGTAATGCCCTTGCAAAGGCCTAGAATGGACACTATCGTTGCACCATATCTGTCAGTTGATAGGACTATCCCCAATGAGGCCCTCCAGGCCCTTGTAGGGTATCCTACTACATGCACAAGTCACACACGCCGTTGATACTTTATCAGCTTTCACACTTACTTCAAAGGAAACCAGATTTGGTTCATTCACAGAGATTTTAGGTGTGCAATACCTGGATAAATTATCCAGAACAAATTAACTGGGCACTTATATAACTTTGTTAATGTTTTTCTTCAGGGAAGTTTGGCCACTCAGGTTTATACACATCTGACCATGAATGAAGTTAAATATGCATTATGCAAATTGTTTTTGTGTACATAGAGTATTTCCCTGTGCAACTAGTGCATCCTCCAATGACTGAAACTATATGGGGAAGAGATGTTGGCAACTCTGCTGACTTGGATCTTTTCATTGTTAAAATGCACCTTGAGGTTTCAACCCTTGGCAGATACAGCAATAATTGATATGTTCTGTAATACGCTTAGAAACATCCAAGGGCAAACCTTTCAGGTAGATGCTGGACTCCATTGTAATCAATGCATCGGGAGCAAAAAAGTTGAAGCCATTAACCTGAACAAGAGATGTGAATGTGGTGCAATGCCGAGGCCCTGACAATTTAATTCCAAGGCTGTCATGTCACATCTTCCCACATCCTACTGTGACTCCGACTTCAAACAAGTGTATGAAATCCATAAGGTTTGTCATGGTCAAATAAAAAGTATTCTCTGTCCTGAATAAAAGTTTATTTATTTTCTCTCTCTGGTTATTTGCATTGGTTTGATGCAATTTTACATCAAAATGTTTCATGTTTCAATACCCTGAACCATTATATTTGCAATATGGTGTATGTGTGGGTGGCACTTTGTCTCATAAGATTGTTCCATGTGGTGCATGATGCTGGCAGTAAGCTCGTCCGCAATATAAACAGACCATGTCCACACTACATAACTCAGCAATACTTTTATATCCCTCTACTGCAGAGTGAAATGGGTACATTTATTGAATAAGACGATATCATTCCATTTCATCCTACATAGTCATTTGAGATCAACATTTTAACACCCGCAGTATTCAATTTAGCACTCTCTTAGAAATAATATGTGACTCACCGAAATAGTGTTAAACTAACACTTTTCAAAGTGTTGACAAACTGTTGTTGTCGGACATTCCCACTTAAAATAACACTATTAGATTTGATGTTACACTTTCTCAGGGTTAGGGAAAAGTGAATAGTGTTTAGTGTAACATTATTTTGGGGTGGTGTTGTTTGCATAATTCCCAGCAAGCCTTTTGAGTGAATGTCATAGGTACCCACCCATTAATGGTTTTGTTAGTGACAGAGAGACATGGTTCAATAACTTCAACGTGCAACAAAGCATGCTGAAAGTTATGAAAATGAAGCCCCTCCCACGTATTTTTCTCTGATAACGAAAATGAACTCAACACAGTTGAATAACAACAACAGCATGAACCTTTGATTCCACTGTGAATCAAATAACACTTCATTTATTCACAGCAGGTGGTGTCAATTTCAATCTCTGGTATTAACCCCACTCTGTCACACCCTGACCTTAGATAACTCTGTTTTCTATATATTTTGGTTAGGTCAGGGTGTGACTAGGGTGGGTAGTGTTGTATGTCTAGGGTTGTTGTAGGTCTAGGGGTTTTTGTATTTCTATGTTGGCCTGATATGGTTCCCAATCAGAGACAGCTGTTTATCGTTGTCTCTGATTGGGGATCATATTTAGGCAGCCCTGTTTTCCACTTTCTGGTGTGGGATCTTATCTATGTGTACTTGCCTGTCAGCACGCGTTTGTATAGCGACACATTTCGTTTTGTTATTTTGTTAGTTTGTTCAGTGTTCATTCTGTAAATAAATAAGAATGTACGCATACCACGCTGTGCCTTGCTCCGATCCTTATAACGAATGTGACACACTCAGATTTAACACTCAGATTTAACAACACTTTTTACCACATCACTGAGATTTTACAACTTGCATATTTCCTGTGCAGCTTCTGCCCCAGTTCTAGAATGACAGAGATGTTAAATAACAGGGTATCAGACAGAGAAGTTCTATTCTGCTGCTGTTATTCAAGATACAGTATTGCATGTCCCATTAGATCCTACCTCATCAGATGCATGAGACATATCATCAAAGGCGAAAGGGAGTGAAGTACTTCACATGTGAAAGACAGAAAATTGGTAAAGATGTAGGGTAATGGTCCTATAGCATGATAATTGTACGATCTCACAACCCTTAGTGCTGTAATACCTAACCACTTTAATGTTGCACGGTGTGCGATTTAGAAGAAAAACTTATCAAATAAAACTTTATGAAAGTAAACATTTTCCATCCACAGGGTAAATTATTCTATATTCTAAGTGTTCATGTGGAGGAATAATGCCTCCGAGACAACATGGTCTTCAGAGATCAAACACCCTGTTAAAGGCTGATAATCAAATGTGAGGGTGGTTTATAAATACGACTTTTAAATGAGAATCTGCATGGGGCCATTCTTATTGTGTGTAATAATAATTATCATGTGAAAAATAATTAACATATTTTCAATATTGTGTTGCTCTAAGCTGCATTTTCGTCAGATGTATTTTCTTTCATTCATCAGTCTAAGGGTTACCTGCAAAGAGTAAATGGACATCATGTGCTGTGAACATTTTCAAGAATTTCACAAAGCAAATGACTCCACAAAGCAAGTGCTTAACATTGGGTGAAAATACAAGAGTGCAACCGCAACAACTACTGTAAGGTATAAATTAATGAAAACCGTCAAACAGAGGCTTAACCATAAATCGACAGCTCTGATTTTGCCTAAAAAGCATACTGATGGTTCATGGTTGGAGGGAGTGGGTATGAGTCCTCCCAGCCTTTGCTGAATATACTTTATATCCCTTCAATATGGGAAAAGGCCTTGCAAAAGTATTCATCCCACTTGGTGTTTTTCCTAATTTGTTGAATTACAACCTGGAATTGAAATGGATTTTTATTTGGATTTCATGTAATGGACATACACAAAATAGTCCAAATTGGTGAAGTGAAATGAAATATATAATATAAATATATAATAATTAAACTGAAAAGTGGTGAGCGCATATGTATTCACCACCTTTGTGATGAAGCGCCTAAATAAGATCTGGTGCAACCAATTACCTTCAGAAGTCACATAATTTCTTAAATAAAGTCCACCTGTGTGCAATCCAAGTGTCACATGATCTGTCACATGATCTCAGTATATATACACCTGTTCTGAAAGGCCCCAGAGTCTGCAGTACCACGAAGTAAGGGGCACCACCAAGCAAGTGGCGCCATGAAGACCCAGGAGCTCTCCAAACAGGTTAGGGACAAAGTTGTGGAAAAGCACAGATCAGGATTGGGTTATAAAAAAGGTTATAAAAAATATCTGAAACTTTGTACATCCCACGGAGCACCATTAAATCCAATAAGAAATTAAAAGAATATGGCACTACAACAAAAGAGAGGGTCGCCCACCAAAACTCTCAGACCAGGCAAGGAGGGCATTAATCAGAGAGACAACAAAGATACCAAAGGTAACACTGAAGGAGCTGCAAAGCTCTGCAACAGATATTTAAGTATCTGTCCATAGGACCACTTTAACCTGTACACTCCACAGAGCTGGGCTTTATGGAAGAGTGGCCAGAAAAAAAGCCATTGCTTAAAGAAAATAATTACACGTTTGGTGTTTGCCAAAAGGCATGTGGGAGACTCCCCAAACATATGGAAGAAGGTACTCTGGTCAGGTGAGACTAAAATGGAGGTTTTTGGCCATCAAGGGAAACGCCAACTCTGGCGCAAACCCAACACCTTTCATCACCTCGAACACCATTCCCACAGTGAAGCATGGTGGTGGTAGCATCATGCTGTGGGGATGTTTTTCATCGGCAGGGACTGGGAAACTGGTCAGAATTGAAGGAATGATGGATGGCGCTAAATATAGGGAAATTCTTGAGAGACACGTGTTTGTCTTCCAGAGATTTGTGACTTCTATGGAGGTTCATCTTCCAGCAGGACGATAACCCTAAGGATACTGCTAAAGCAACACTCGAGTGGTGTAAGGGGAAACATTTAAATGTCTTGGAATAGCCTACTCAAAGCCCAGACCTCAATCCAATTGAGAATCTGTGGTATGACTTAAATATTGCTGAACCCATCCAACTTGAAGGAGATGGAGCAGTCTTGAAGAATAGCAAAAATTCCAAAGGGGTGAATACTTTCGCAAGCCATTGTATCATCAGGTGAAGTGTTCCAAAACCACATGGTTTTACATGATTTCAAGTGAAAGACAATGTGATCACGTGAAAACACACATATGAAACCTCATGTGAAATATTATCATGTGGAAATTTCACATGTGAAATCATGTGGTTTTTCCGTAAAGAGTGACCTCTCTTCACCACAAGTTGATTTGCACAGACAGCCTAAACAGAAGAATGAGCCGTCCCAATACTTAATAACTAATAATGATTATTATACATAGGTTTTATAGTGCTCTACTTTTCACCAGATCCCTATGTGCCCTGCTAAAATGTAGTGCATTATATAGGAATAGGGTGCCATTTGGGATGCATTTCTTTGTCATTACCAGACGTATAAGATGCCAATTAACAACTATTGTGCTATACAAAATAATGGGATCAATTCAGAAACTCCATATGAAAGCCACTTCGTGGTCTTTCTCCAAGTCGTGTAAGACTTCATATCTCAGTATAGCTGGGCATTATTCCCCCAAGACTATAAGCTAAGTTTTTAAAAAATGTGGCTGTAAACTGTCACAATGTTTTTAGCTCCACCTGCCATGGCACTGCCATATCATGTACTGTTTAGCTTTGTTTAAATGTTTTGTTGTCTTATTCCATTATTCACTCCGGTGACTCATTACAAAATATTCTAATTACATATTTGTGCCAAAAGGGTTGGCCTGGAGATATATCAGAAAGGATGGTAATGTTACTAAAATATGTATGTCTCATGTGTTATTGTGACTGGTGTGACATAACAAGGCTTTCAATATAACTATATAAACTGGAATACTGTGTCTGAGTGCACAAACACAATTACATTTGTTATGTTCTTTATCATACTTGGCAGGGAGTATTCACAGACACCTTTATTTAGATTCTTACCAATTTCACTTTGACATCAGATAAGGGTAAACAAGCCTCATTAGCATCAGTCTAATTAGATCGCTGCCATGACTGTAATTAGTACACAGAGAAAAAACACTTCTCAGATCTCCATCAAAAATAAATACTCTATACCTCTCTCAATTATAATTCTAGACTCCTATGCAATTCTCTCTCCATGGTTTACCTTACTTGGTTAATACTCACCATCACCACACATGTAACAATGCAAGGTTGTTGTAGCTTCAAAATGGTTAAGTTAGTTTGGGTAATCATTATGATATCAGCCATTCCGACTACTGTTAGTTTGCTTACTGTAAAGCATATTTGGGTTATTTGGGACTCAGCCCTAGTGTATGATTAACAGTGGCTTATCTGCATCCTGCTTGTTAGTGGCTTTTGTTGGAAATTCTTTATTCCAAATTCCAATAATTAAATAGGTTTTACTTCAAGACACAATGTAATTATTCCGTCCATTAGTCGGCCCCCATAGGGAATTATTTCTGAAGAGAGATGGACGTACGTATGTTATTCAAGATATTCAATGTGTGAAGCAGCTAAGACCACCAACCGAGATAATGTACTTTAAGTACTTTATTAATACAAAGCACTATTTTTATAACTACCTACTGATACTTTCTGAGTACATCTATATTTTTTCAGGAAAATATTTAAATGTCAATGACAGAAAGTTAAATACTTTGAAAAGCCTTCGACTTCAAGTAATCTTTTTTTGACGCCATAGTGATTGTCAAATATTGCATGCACACTGACCAAACATTTGATGTCTTTATTATCTATTTAACACAGCTTCAAGATTGTTTTGATCACACGGACTGGGATATGTTCAGAGTAGATTCATAAAAGAATATTGACACATATACCGATACAGTGAATGAGTTAATCAAGAAGAGCATAGCAGATGTTGTACCCACTGTGACTATTAAAATTTACCCCAACCAGAAAACGTGGATAGATGGGAGCATTCGAGCAAAACTGACAGTGCGAACCACTAAATGTAACCAGGGCAAGAAGACTGAGAAAATGGAAGATACAAACAGTAGTTATTCCCTCCGCAAAGCAATCAAGCAGGCTAAACGTTGGTATAGGGACAAAGTTGAGTCCCAGTTCAACAGTTCAGACACGAGACTTATGTGACAGGGTCTACAGACAATCGTCCCCACATGCTTTAAGATGGCAACCATTATCCCTGTACCTAAGAAAGCAAATGTAATTGAAATAAATCACTATCGCCCCGTAGCACTCACCTCTGTCATCATGAAGTGCTTTGAGAGACTAGTCAAGGATCATATTATCTCCACCTTACCTGACCCACTTCAATTTGCTTACTGCCCCAATAGATCCACAGATGATGCAATCCCATTACAACCAGCATGTCCAGAGATAAAACCTCTCTCATCATCACCCAGTGCCTGGGCTTACCTCCGCCGTACCCGCACCCCACCATACCCCTGTCTGCGCATTATGCCCTGAATATATTCTACCATGCCCAGAAACCTGCTCCTCTTATTCTCTGTCCCCAACGCTCTAGGCGACCAGTTTTGATAGCCTTTAGCCGCACCCTCATACTACTCCTTCTCTGTTCCGCGGGTGATGTGGAGGTAAACCCAGGCCCTGCATGTCCCCAGGCACCCTCATTTGTTGACTTCTGTGATCGAAAAAGCCTTGGTTTCATGCATGTCAACATCAGAAGCATCCTCCCTAAGTTGGTTTTACTCACTGCTTTAGCACACTCTGCTAACCCTTATGTCCTTGCCGTGTCTGAATCCTGGCTCAGGAAGGCCACCAAAAATTCAGAGATTTCCATACCCTACTATAACATCTTCCGTCAAGATAGAACTGCCAAAGGGGGAGGAGTTGCAGTCTACTGCAGAGATAGCCTGCAAAGTAATGTCATACTTTCCAGGTCCATACCCAAACAGTTTGAACTACTAATTCTGAAAATTACTCTCTCCAGAAATAAGTCTCTCACTGTTGCCGCCTGCTACCGACCCCCCTCAGCTCCCAGCTGTGCCCTGGACACCATTTGTGAATTGATTGCCCCCCATCTAGCTTCAGAGTTTGTTCTGTTAGGTGACCTAAACTGGGATATGCTTAACACCCCGGCAGTCCTACAATCTAAGCTCGATGCCCTCAATCTCACACAAATCATCAAGGAACCCACCAGATACAACCCTAACTCTGTAAGCAAGGGCACCCTCATAGACGTTATCCTGACCAACTGGCCCTCCAAATACACTTCCGCTGTCTTCAACCAGGATCTCAGCGACCACTGCCTCATTGCCTGTATCCGCTACGGTGCCGCAGTCAAAGGACCACCTCTCATCACTGTCAAACGCTCCCTAAAACACTTCTGTGAGCAGGCCTTTCTAATCGACCTGGCCCGGGTGTCCTGGAAGGACATTGACCTCATCCCGTCAGTTGAGGATGCCTGGTCATTCTTTAAGAGTAACTTCCTCACCATTTTAGATAAGCATGCTCCGTTCAAAAAATGCAGAACTAAGAACAGATACAGCCCTTGGTTCACCTGACTGCCCTCGACCAGTACAAAAACATCCTGTGGCGGACTGCAAAAGCATCGAACAGTCCCCGCGATATGCAACTGTTCAGGGAAGTCAGGAAACAATACACGCAGTCAGTCAGGAAAGCTAAGGCCAGCTTCTTCAGGCAGAAGTTTGCATCCTGTAGCTCCAACTCCAAAACGTTCTGGGACACTGTGAAGTCCATGGAGAACAAGAGCACCTCCTCCCAGCTGCCCACTGCACTGAGGCTAGGGAACACGGTCACCACCGACAAATCCATGATTATCGAAAACTTCAACAAGCATTTCTCAACGGCTGGCCATGCCTTCCGCCTGGCTACTCCTACCTCGGCCAACAGCTCCGGCCCCTCCGCAGCTCCTCGCCCAAGCCTCTCCAGGTTCTCCTTTACCCAAATCCAGATAACAGATGTTCTGAAAGAGCTGCAAAACCTGGACCCGTATAAATCAGCTGGGCTTGACAATCTGGACCCTCTATTTCTGAAACTATCCGCCGCCATTGTCGCAACCCCTATTACCAGCCTGTTCAACCTCTCTTTCATATCGTCTGAGATCCCCAAGGATTGGAAAGCTGCTGCAGTCATCCCCCTCTTCAAAGGGGGAGACACCCTGGACCCAAACTGTTACAAACAGGTCACTGACCATCTCGAATCCCACCGTACCTTCTCCGCTATGCAATCTGGTTTCCGAGCCGGTTACGGGTGCACCTCAGCCACACTCAAGGTACTAAACGACATCATAACCGCCATCGATAAAAGACAGTACTGTGCAGCCGTCTTCATCGACCTTGCCAAGGCTTTCGACTCTGTCAATCACCAGATTCTTATCGGCAGACTCAGTAGCCTCGGTTTTTCGGATGACTGCCTTACCTGGTTCACCAATTACTTTGCAGACAGAGTTCAATGTGTCAAATCGGAGGGCATGCTGTCCGGTCCTCTGGCAGTCTCTATGGGGGTGCCACAGGGTTCAATTCTCGGGCCGACTCTTTTCTCTGTATATATCAATGATGTTGGTCTTGCTGCGGGCCATTCCCTGATCCACCTCTACACAGACGACACCATTCTATATACTTTCGGCCCGTCATTGGACACTGTGCTATCTAACCTCCAAACAAGCTTCAATGCCATACAACACTCCTTCCGTGGCCTCCAACTGCTCTTAAACGCTAGTAAAACCAAATGCATGCTTTTCAACCGATCGCTGCCTGCACCCGCATGCCCGACTAGCATCACCACACTGGATGGTTCCGACCTTGAATATGTGGTCACCTATAAGTACCTAGGTGTCTGGCTAGACTGCAAACTCTCCTTCCAGACCCATATCAAACATCTCCAATCGAAAATCAAATCAAGAGTCGGCTTTCTATTCCGCAACAAAGCCTCCTTCACTCACGCTGCCAAGCTTACCCTAGTAAAACTGACTATCCTACCGATCCTCGACTTCGCAATGTAATCTACAAAATCGCTTCCAACACTCTACTCAGCAAACTGGATGCAGTTTATCACAGTGCCATCCGTTTTGTCACTAAAGCACCTTATACTACCCACCACTGCGACTTGTATGCTCTAGTCGGCTGGCCCTCGCTACATATTCGTCGCCAGACCCACTGGCTCCAGGTCATCTACAAGGCCATGCTAGGTAAAGCTCCGCCTTATCTCAGTTCACTGGTCACGATGGCTACACCCATCCGTAGCACGCGCTCCAGCAGGTGTATCTCACTGATCATCCCTAAAGCCAACACCTCATTCGGCCGCCTTTCGTTCCAGTACTCTGCTGCCTGTGACTGGAACGAATTGCAAAAATCGCTGAAGTTGGAGACTTTTATCTCCCTCACCAACTTCAAACATCAGCTATCTGAGCAGCTAACCGATCGCTGCAGCTGTACATAACCTATTGGTAAATAGCCCACCCATTTTCACCTACCTCATCCCCACAGTTTTTATTTATTTACTTTTCTGCTCTTTTGCACACCAATATCTCTACCTGTACATGACCATCTGATCATTTATCACTCCAGTGTTAATCTGCAAAATTGTAATTATTTGCCTACCTCCTCATGCCTTTTGCACATATTGTATATAGACTCCCCTTTTTTCTACTGTGTTATTGAATTTTGAATTGTTTACTCCATGTGTAACTCTGTGTTGTCTGTTCACACTGCTATGCTTTATCTTGGCCAGGTCGCAGTTGCAAATGAGAACTTGTTCTCAACTAGCCTACCTGGTTAAATAAAGGTGAAATAAAAAATAAAATAAAAAATCACCACCAAACTGCACACTGCCCTGTCCCATCTGGATAAGAGGCATGCCTATGTAAAAATGTTGTTCATTGGCTATAGCTCAACATTAAACACCACAGTACTCTCCAAGCTCAAGGCCCTGGGTATGAACCCCACCCTGTGCAACTGGGTCCTGGACATCCTGATGGGTCGCCCCCAGGTGGTGAAGGTAAGAAAGAACACCTCTTAGCTGATCCTCAACACAGGGGCCCCACAAGGGTGCGTCCTCAGCCACCTCCTGTACTCCCTGTTCACCCATGACTGTGTGGCCAAGCACGTTTCCAACTCAATCATCAAGTTTGCAGATGACACAACAGTAGTAGGCTTGATTACCAACAACAATGAGACAGCCTACAGGGTGGAGGTGAGGACTCTGGGAGTGTGGTGCCAGGAAAATAACCTCTCACTCAACGTCAACAAAACTAAGGAGATGATCATGGACTTCAGGAAACAGCAGAGGGAGCACCCCCATATTCACATCGATGGGACCGCAATGGAGAAGGTGGAAAGTTCCTCGGCGTACACATCACTGACAAACTGAAATGGTCCACCCACACAGACAGTGTGGTGAAGAAGGTGCAACAATGCATCTTCAACCTCAGGAGTCTAGAGATATTTGTCTTGAAACCTAAAACCCTCACAAACTTTTACAGATGCACAATTGAGAGCATCCTGCCGGGCTGTATCATCGCCTGGTACGGCAAGTGCACCGCCCACAACTGCAAAGCTCTCCAGAGTGTGGTGCGGACTGCCCAACGCATTACTGGGGGCAAACTTCCCACCCTCTTGGACACCTACAGCTCCCGTGTGCCATAGGAAGGCCAAAAAGATCATCAAGGACATCAACCATCCGAGCCACTGGCTGTTCAGCCTGCTATCATCCAGAAGGCAAGGTCAGTACAGGTGCATCAAAGCTGGGACCAAGAGACTAACAGCTTATATCTCAAGGCCATCAGACTGATAAACAGCAATCACTAGCACATCACTGAATTACTGACAACTTTTAGAAATGGATCACTAGCCACTTTAATAATGTTCTGTATCTAGTATTACTCATCTCATATGTATAAACTGCACTCCACACTATTCTACGGTATCTTAGGTACTGTTAACTTTTTATGGCTGTAGGGGCAGTATTGAGTAGCTTGGATGAAAGGTGCCCATATCAACCGGCCTGCTCCTCAGTCATAGTTGCTAATATTTGCATATTGTTTGAATTATGTCTGTGTATAACAGAACTCGAATAGCGGGCAAAAACCTGAGAAATTCCACTTCCTGTTTTTTTTCTGGAGGTGGCAGATTTTCAACCAAGGTCTCATTGAAATTGCAGCGAGATATGCATGAGTTTTCACTTCCTATGCCTCCACTAGATGTCAGCAGTCAATAGAACTTTGTCTGATGACTCTAATGTGAAGGGGGGTCGATTGACACAGGAAGAAGTCACCACAGCCATGAGTGGACCATCCTTTCACCAGGCGCGTTCACAGGGGAAGGACTTGCAGTTGGAACGTTATTCAAAATATATGTAAACAACATTCTAAAGATTGATTTCAGTACATCGTTTGACATGTTTCTACTGACTGTTACGGAACTTTTGGACATTTCGTCACATTATAGTGGACGCGCTTTGTGGAATTGTTTACCAAACTCGCTAACCAAAGTAGCTAATTGGACATAAATAACGGACATTTTCGAACAAATCAAGCATTTATTGTGGACCTGGGATTTGTAGGACTGCATTCTGATGAAGTTCATCAAAGGTAAGAAAACATTTATCATGTATTTTCTGGTTTCTGTTGACTCCAACATGGAGGCTAATTTGGCTACTCTTCTGAGCGCCGTCTCAGATTATTCCATGGGTTGCTTTTTCCGTAAACTTTTTTTGAAATCTGACACAGGGGTTGCATTAAGGAGAGGTATATCTATAATTCCATGTGTATAACATGTATTATCATCTACATTTATGATGAGTATTTCAGTTGAAACGATGTGGCTATGCAAAATCACTTGATGTTTTTGGAATTAGTGAATCTAACGCGCCAATGTAAACTCAGATATTTTTATATAAAAATGAATTTATCAAACAAAACATTAATGTATTGTGTAACATGAAGTCCTATGAGTTTCATCTGATGAAGATAATTCAAGTTTAGTGATTCATTTTATCTTTATTTATGCTTTTTGTGAATGCTATATTTTGCTAGAATATGGCTGTGTTTATTGTGGTTTGGTGGAGACCTAACATCATCGTTTGTAGTGCATTCGCTGAAAAGCCTATTTGAAGTCAGACACTTTGGTGCGATTAACAACGAGAATAGCTTTAAAATGATATGACACTTGTTTGTTTAGGAATTGTAATTATGAGATTTCTGTGGTTTGAATTTGGAGCCCTCAATTTTCACTGGAAGTTGTCATATCGATCCCGATATCGGGATTGCAGCCATAACAGGTTAACCTGTTACTCCTACCCCCTACTTTTTTGAACATTATGTTAAAAATCGCGCAACATTTCTGCGCCCTGCTGCTCATGCCAGGAATATAGTATATGCATATGATTAGTATGTGTGGATAGAAAACACTCAGGCGTTTATAAAACTGGTTAAATCACAGCTGTGACTATAACAGAACGTGCGTTTCATCTAAAGGTGCAGGAAAATCTGATCACTGAAAATGGAAAAATATATCCATGCGCGACTTGAACCCATTGATAAAGGTGAACCACATTTAATGGGGCTGAGGTTGCAATACCTAGAGCTTCCACACGATGTCTAGAGTCTTGTCATTTGCCTACTATTTGTTTCTTGGTCAAACAGACGCAAGGCAGCGCAGTTCTTCCGATCTCCGACCGGATATTTTGGTTGAGATTTACCCGGACATTATTTCCAGACGGACAGCTAAAGAATATACATTGCCTCGTGATCAATTTGGTCGCTTATTAACGTGTACTAATACCTAAAGTTGCATTACAAAAGTATTTAGAAGTGTTTTATGAAAGTTTATCGTCGACTTCTTTAATTTAAAAAAATGACGTTACGTTATAAGACGCTATTTTTTTTTCGTTTATCACACAGTCTTCATAGATCGATATCTAGGCTATATATGGGACCGATTTAATCGGAAAAAAAGACCCAATAGTGATTATGGGACATCTAGGAGTGCCAACAAAGAAGATGGTCAAAGTTAATGAATGTTTTATATTTTATTTGTGCGGTTTGTGTAGCGACGACTATGCTAATTATTTTGTTTACGTCCCCTGCGGGTCTTTTGGGGTGTTACATGCTATCAGATAATAGCTTCTCATGCTTTCGCCGAAAAGCATTTTAAAAATCTGACTTGTTGCCTGGATTCACAACCCGTGTAGTTTTAATTCAATACTCTGCATGTGTATTTTAATGAACGTTTGAGTTTTAACTAGTACTATTAGCATTTAGCGTAGCGCATTTGCATTTCCAGATGTCTAGATGGGACGCCTGCGTGTCAGGTAGGAGCAAGAGGTTAACATATACACGGACAGGGCGACTGAGTTCATCGGGAAGTGTATAGAGTATGTTATTCCCACTGTGACAATTAAAACCTACCCAAACCAGAAACCATGAATGATGACAGCGTTGGTGAAAAACTGATGCGGCGAACCATTGCATTTAACCATGGCAAGGTGACTTGGAATATGGTTGAATACAAACAGTGTAGTTATTCCCTCCGCAAGGCAATCAAACAGGCAAAACGCCAGTACAGAGACAAAGTGGAATCACAATTCAATGACTCAGACATGAGACGTATGTGGCAGGGTCTACAGACAATCACGGATTACAAAGGTAAAAACAGCCACGTCGTGGACACAGGCTAAACACCTTCTTCACCTGCTTTGAGGACAACACAGTGCCACCAACGTAGCCCAATCAAACAGGCAAAACGCCAGTACAGAGACAAAGTGGACTCGCAATTTAATTACTCAGACACTTATTTTTACTAGGATTAAATGTCATTAATTGTCAAAAACTGAGTTTAAATGTAGTTGGCTAAAGTGTATGTAAACTTCCGACTTCAACTGTATATTCTTAATACAATCCTTACTCAGGTATATGATATGTTTGATATTACTTGTTAGACATTACTGCACTGTCAGAGCTAGAAACACATGCATTTCGCTACACCCGCATTAACATCTGCTAAACTCGTGCATGTGACCAATACAATTTGATTTGATTTGTAAAGGCCATCCAATAACAAGTCACACTAGTAGACATACTGTACATAGTTATACAGTGCCTCGCGAAAGTATTCGGCCCCCTTGAACTTTGCGACCTTTTGCCACATTTCAGGCTTCAAACATAAAGATATAAAACTGTATATTTTTGTGAGGAATCAACAAGTGGGACACAATCATGAAGTGGAACGACATTTATTGGATATTTCAAACTTTTTTAACAAATCAAAAACTGAAATTGTGCATGCAAAATTATTCAGCCCCTTTACTTTCAGTGCAGCAAACTCTCTCCAGAAGTTCGGTGAGGATCTCTGAATGATCCAATGTTGACCTAAATGACTAATGATGATAAATACAATCCACCTGTGTGTAATCAAGTCTCCGTATAAATGCACCTGCACTGTGATAGTCTCAGAGGTCCGTTAAAAGCGCAGAGAGCATCATGAAGAACAAGGAACACACCAGGCAGGTCCGAGATACTGTTGTGAAGAAGTTTAAAGCTGGATTTGGATACAAAAAGATTTCCTAAGCTTTAAACATCCCAAGGAGCACTGTGCAAGCGATAATATTGAAATGGAAGGAGTATCAGACCACTGCAAATCTACCAAGACCTGGCCGTCCCTCTAAACTTTCAGCTCATACAAGGAGAAGACTGATCAGAGATGCAGCCAAGAGGCCCATGATCACTCTGGATGAACTGCAGAGATCTACAGCTGAGGTGAGAGACTCTGTCCATAGGACAACAATCAGTCGTATATTGCACAAATCTGGCCTTTATGGAAGAGTGGCAAGAAGAAAGCCATTTCTTAAAGATATCCATAAAAAGTGTTGTTTAAAGTTTGCCACAAGCCACCTGGGAGACACACCAAACATGTGGAAGAAGGTGCTCTGGTCAGATGAAACCAAAATTGAACTTTTTGGCAACAATGCAAAACGTTATGTTTGGCGTAAAAGCAACACAGCTCATCACCCTGAACACACCATCCCCACTGTCAAACATGGTGGTGGCAGCATCATGGTTTGGGCCTGCTTTTCTTCAGCAGGGACAGGGAAGATGGTTAAAATTGATGGGAAGATGGAGCCAAATACAGGACCATTCTGGAAGACAACCTGATGGAGTCTGCAAAAGACCTGAGACTGGGACGGAGATTTGTCTTCCAACAAGACAATGATCCAAAACATAAAGCAAAATCTACAATGGAATGGTTCAAAAATAAACATATCCAGGTGTTAGAATGGCCAAGTCAATGTCCAGACCTGAATCCAATAGAGAATCTGTGGAAAGAACTGAAATCTGCTGTTCACAAATGCTCTCCATCCAACCTCACTGAGCTCGAGCTGTTTTGCAAGGAGGAATGGGAAAAAAAGTTATGTCTCTCGATGTGCAAAACTGATAGAGACATACCCCAAGCGACGTACAGCTGTAATCGCAGCAAAAGGTGGCGCTACAAAGTATTAACTTAAGGGAGCTGAATAATTTTGCACGCCCAATTTTTCAGTTTTTGATTTGTTAAAAAAGTTTGAAATATCCAATAACTGTCGTTCCACTTCATGATTGTGTCCCACTTGTTGTTGATTCTTCACAAAAAAGAATGTTTGAATGTTATGTTTGAAGCCTGAAATGTGGCAAAAGGTCGCAAAGTTCAAGGGGGCCGAATACTTTCGCAAGGCACTGCATATCAAGGTGATGGCCTTGTAAAAAATGCTATTTTTCCCCAAAATGCTGTATTCTGACACTAACATTAATACGCTTCAGTGAAATGCAATGGATACCAATTGCATTCCTACATGTAGACAGAACCTGAATGAATCTGCCTTGTCATCATTCATTAGCTCTTTGGTTTTTACTTGGCATTGTGAGACTTGTGAAGTTTGGCATTGAATGGTGCAATACACTGCTGTTAATTTCACTTATAAACTCTTTTGCTCTTTCTTTGAAAACTCTGGGTGGGAAGTCACCTCATTTATTAATTTCCATGGAAACACCACACTTAGCACAGGGAATTGAAATAGAATATTGAAAACAATGCTCCTTGGATGCTGCCTATTCTAATGAAGACTTGAATCAGTGCCAAGTTTCCCCTTAGAGCTTTAAATTATCCCAAAAGCACAGTTGTTATATATGTTTCTGCATCTAATTAGAATCCACCCACGCACCCTATGTGTTGAGGTATGGGAATTGAAAATAAGGAAATTTGCCAGAGAGTAAACAAATATTGCATCCTATAATCAGGAAACATATGCAGCTCCTGTCTGCCACCTGGATATGATTAAATATTGCACTTGTTATTTATCAATAGTTCAGATGTATTTCCATAGCCAGATAAGACATAGGTAAAATGTGTACAGTGACAACGCCAGCCCATGGAGTATACCAAAAGCAAACAGGAGCTCTGAGTAACTGGTATAACCCTGTCCAGATATCAACCAAATGATTCCCTCTGTAGAATCTACTGTATCTGTCTGTCTGCTTTCTGGCCTGTGACTCATTGCCACACTTTCAGCCAGGTCACTCGTGATACAAGTCAGTATTCCACATCCATCCATATACTTTAATGCAGGGAAACTCAAAGCAGTTTTACCTAATTTATATTAGAATGTTAAATGTACAACCAGAGGGAAAACATCTATAGACCACCTTTACTCCACACACAAAGTCGCATACAAAGCTCTCCCTCGCCCTCCATTTGGCAAATCTGACCATAATTCAATCTTCCTGATTTCTGTTTACAAGCAAAATGTAAAGCAAGGAGCACCATTGACTCTGTCCATAAAAAAGTGGTCAGATTAACAGATGCTAAACTAAAGGACTGTTTTGCTAGCACAGACTGGAATATGTTCTGGGATTCTTCTGATGGAATTGAGGAGTACACCACATCAGTCACTGGCTTCATCAATAAGGGCATCGACGACGTCATCCCCACAGTGACTGTACGTACATACCCCAACCAGAAGCCATGGATTACAGGCAAAATTCGCACCGAGCTAAAGGGTAGAGCTGATGCTTTCAAGGAGTGGGACTCTAACCCTGAAGCTAATAAGAAATCTCGCTATGCCCTTCGACGAACCATCAAACAGACAAATCATAAATACAGGACTAAGATCAACTCGTACTGCACCGGCTACGACGCTCGTCGGATGTGGCAGGGCTTGCAAACCATTACAGAATGCAAAGGGAAGCACAGCCGAGAGCTGCCCATTAACATGAGCCTGTCAGACGAGCTAAATAACTTCTATGCTCGCTTCGAGGCAAGTAAAACTGTTCCAGATGGCTGTGTGATCATGCTCTTCGCAGGAGATGTGAGTAAGATCTAGAAAACAGGTCAAATTTCACAAGGCCGCAGGGCCAGACGGATTACCAGGATGTGTACTCCGAGCATGCGATGACCAACAGGCAATGGTCTTCACTGACATTTCCAACTTCTCCCTGTCTGAGTCTGTAATAACATGTTTCAAGCAGACCACCATAGTCCCTGTGCAAAAGAACACGAAGGTAACCTGCCTAAATGACTACCAAACCGTAGCACTCATGTCTGTAGCCATGAAATTCTATGAAAGGCTGGTCATAGCTCACATCAACACCTGTATCCCAGAAACCCTAGACCCACTCCAATTTGCATAACTTCCCAACAAATCCACAGATGATGCAATCTCTATTGCACTCCACACTGCCCTTTCACACCTGGACAAAAGGAACACTTACATGAGTATACTATTCATTGACTACTGCTCAGCATTCAACACCATAGTGCCCTCAAAGATCATCACTAAGATAAGGACCCTGGAACTAAACACCTCCCTCTGCAACTGGATCCTGGACATCCTGATGGGCCGCCCCCAGGTGGTAAGGTTAGGTAACAACACATCTGCCACACTGATACTCAACACAGGGGCCCGTCAGGCGTGCGTGCTCAGTCCCCTGCTCTACTCCCTGTTCACTCATGACTGCATCGACTCCCAACACCATCATTAAGTTTGCTGATGACACGACAGTGGTAGGCCTGATCACCAACAACGATGAGACAGCCTATAGGGAGGATGTCAAAGACCTGACCGCTTGGTTCAAGGACCACAGCCTCTCCCTCAACGTGATCAAAACAAAGGAGATGATTGTGGACTACAGGAAAAGGAGGACTGAGCATGCCCCCATTCCCATCGATGGGGCTGTAGTGGAGCAGGTTGAGAATGTCAAGTTCCTTGGCGTTCACATCACCAACAAACTAACATGGTCCAAGCACATCCAATACAGTCATGAAGAGGCCACAAAAAAAAACTATTCCAACTCAGGAGACTGAAAAGATTTGTCATGTGTCCTCAAGGTTTTACAGCTGATGGGTTGCATCACTGCCTGGTATGGCAATTTTCAATGACGGCTTAGGAACAGTGGGTTAACTGCCTGTTCAGGGGCAGAACGACAGATTTGTACCTTGTCAGCTAGGGGGTTCGGTCCAGCAACATTTTGGTTACTGGCCCAACGCTCTAAACATTAGGCTACCTGCCGCCCCAGACATCATATCAAATATTATTTGTCACATGTGCTGAAGACAACACGAACTTACAAGCAAAGGCATTGTAGAAGGGGATGATGGATGGGAGTAAGCATCTGCCTCTGGTGCCAAAGGATGCATTTTTTAATCCAGCGATATAAATTGTTTTTTGAGATTTTTGTTTTAAACTTATCTCAAACCTTATGCCATGCCTTAAACACTTCAAAATGTGATTCTTGGAAGAACTTAGAAAGTTGGTGTTTGAGAAACATGGATGAACATCAAATTCTGACGTGAGACTGTGAGAGCTAGTTAGATGTAGAATGCAGCAGAAATTGGCAAGTGCCTTTGACAAAGCTGTCACAATATGGAAGGGGATTGGCACAGTATTCTGACTGTGATGCAGTCTAATGTAATACAAAGACATATTGTAAACAAGCGCAGAGGTATTTATAACTGTCTGAATGGATTGTAATACGATTTTTTTGAGTGAGATCTACCTTTTATATGAGGCACACGAAGAAACAGGTTGCAGAAAAAAGTAAGACAGAGGGTTAAATGGAACAATGAATGTTACTTGTTTTTGTTAGTCATATTTCCCTTGCTTACTTAGAAACTGTGTGATAATTACACCCTCTCCAATTAATGGTCTCTGCATCACAAGCACCTCATCACCTGACACACTGGCTGCATATAAAATGGGACCCTATTCGCTAAATATAGGGAATAGGTTGTTATTTGGGACCCATCCATTGCACAGCTTCTCATAGATTCAGTCCACTGAATGACACAAACAAGAGAGAAATGTCAATCCGTGCCTTCTGGGCCTTCATTAGCAAATAGATAGGTCACCGCATAAGCTCGGGGTTACTGTCAAAATGCAGTTGGCATCTGTGCTGCCTGCCTTTATTAGCTGCTTCTCTGATATTGGGAAACATAATGATGAGGCCCATTTGGGAGTGCTGCAACATGCTGAGCCAAAATGAATTAAGTCTAAAATACTCCTAAGAGATGCCTTTTTTCATTTTATAATTTTTGAGACATTTCAAAAACGGAATATTAAAAGGTATACTCAGTGATGCACAAAGTAACCATCAATACAGTGCCTTCAGAACGTATTCAGACCCCTGAATTTTTCCACATTTCATTAAAGCCTTATTCTAAATTGGAATAAATAACTATTTTGGCCTCATCAACCTACACACAAAAAAATGGTTTTTAGACCTTTTTGCAATTTATATAAAAAACACTGAAATATCACATTTACACAAGTATTCAGACCCTTTACTCAGTACTTTGTTGAAGCACCTTAGGCAGCGATAACAACATCAAGTCTTCTTGGGTATGACGCTACAAGCGTGGCGTTTCCCCCTTTCATCTCTGCAGATCCTCTCAAGCTCTGTCAGGTTGGATGGGGAGTGTTGCTGTACAGCTATTTTCAGGTCACTCCAGAGATGTTCGTTCGGGTTCAAGTATGGGCTCTGGCTGGGCCACTCAAGGACATTCAGAGACTTCCCGAAGCCACTACTGCGTTGTCTTGGGTGTGTGCTCATGGTCAATGTCCTGTTGGAAGGTGAACCTTCAACCCAGTCTAGGTCCTGAGCACTCTAGAGCAAGATTTCATCAAGGATCTCTCTGTACTATGCTCCTTTTATCTTTCCCTCGATCCTGACTAGTATCCTAGTCCCTGCCGCTGAAAAACATCGCCACAGCATGATCCTGCCACCACCGTGCCTCACCGTAGGGATGGTGCCAGGTTTCCTCCAGACGTGTCGCTTGGCATTCAGGTCAAAGAGCTCAATCTTCGCTACATCAGACCATAGAATCTTGTTTCTCATGGTATGAGAGTCCTTTAGGTGCCTTTTGGCAAACTGCAAGCGGGCTGTCATGTGCCTTTTAATGAGGAGTGGCTTCCTTCTGGCCACGCTACCATAAAGGATTGATTGGAGGAGTTTTGCAGAGATGGTTGTCAATCTGGAAGTTTCTCCCATCTCCACAGGGGAACTCTAGCGCTCAGTCAGAGTGACCATCTGGTTCTTGGTCACTCCAATGACCATGGCCCTTCTCCCCCTATTGCTCACATTGGCCACGAGGCCAGCTCTAGGAAGAGTGGTGGTTCCAAACTTCTTCCATTTAAGAATGATGGAGGCCACTGTGTTCTATTGTAGCTTATTTTATGTATGGAGGATAATATATTTGTGTATATTTCTTATAACCGCAGACACGTGAGGTAACGTTACTCATTTCATAAACTTTATGGTGTATATTCAATTGTGCTTATGTAGCTAGCTACATTCTTCTATTAGCTCTGAAAAAAACATTGCTAATTGCGCCAGAGAATTATTAGCTTGTGTTATATTTTGAAGCTACTCTGGCTTATGACTCCCAAGTGGCGCAGTTCAGTAATCTTCTCACCTGTTAGTTGCGGTGAACTATGTGGCTGTTGAGGGCAGTAGTGTGGATTATATGGAAAAATATCTTCTTATACCACTTGGTTGTTTTTCGAGTGCATTCCACAAAGCTGTTTATCATGTCCGCATTATCCACTGCCCCCATTTTGAGGTTATAGTCAGGCACACAGGTGGTCCACCTTTCCTGTGTATGGACAGTGGAGAGGACATGGACGTCTCATTTGTCATGCCACTTTACTGCCTGCTGTTGACCATTCTCCTTGAACTCCAGCATCTTCCTGCATCCGAATGCCAGCATCCCCTTCCTGTTCGACCTGACTGTGCCACAGGCCCCTGTGTTGTTGGAGAGCAGATGGTGGAAGAGTGTGGGACTGCTGTACCAATTGTCCACATACAAAGTGTGTCCCTTGCCGAGATGACGAGCCAGCATGGTCATCACCATGGACCCGGACACCCCAAGCCCCTCATAATGTAGGATATCAGTGGTGGACACTGTATAAACTTTAATGTCCTGGACAAATCCTGTCTTCACGTCGCACATGACAAAGAACTTGACCCCACACCTGTGCCTTTTGGAGGGAAATATTGACAGAACGCCAGCCTATCTTTCCATAACATCAGGGACATATCAATGTATAGGTCCTTGAATGGGACAAAGACCAGACCAAATGCTGATGTCAGGCTGAAAAGAACATTTCTTCTTTTGTATAACAGGTCATTTAGGATGGCAGTAGCATTGTTGATGAAATGCAGGCACCACAGCAGAACTAGGAAGCGGTCTTGGAAAAAGAGGGTGGCAAAGAAGGGAGTTGCAAACATCGGATCTGTGCTCCAGTAGTCTCTTAGGGAGTTCTTCTTTACTATCCCTGTGAGAAGGACTGTCACCCACTCCTGGCTCTCGCTTCTCCTGTAGCTCCAAGTCAGAGTGATTGGTATCCTCTACTATGTCTCCCACCAGCTCCTCTGTCAGAAACAACTTGAAGCACTCCGCCTCAGTTGGAAATTGCAAGGGGCGTTGCACTCCAAACTGGGACTCATCAAAGCAAACAGCAGGGCCTGGAGGGATGAAATGGCTGGCGGCCTTCTAGCTACCACAGAACTCCTATACTTCATCCACTGTTGGTCTGTCTCCATCACCACCAGCATCTTCAAAGGGACCTGGGACTGTGTCAGTGGACAAAGGATCCTCAGATGCAGGGTTCTCAATGGCTAAACAGTTGGGAGGCAGCTCCTCACTGTCACTGTCAGAATCTGATTCCTGACTTTCACACTCAGACTCATTGTCAGAATTTGAAAAAATCTCCAGAATTTCCACATTTGTGAGTTGTCTCCTTTTGAAAGACACTGCAAATGTTACAGCTTAGCTCAATAGCTACATACATAAACAACAACACTGAATGGCTCAGAGTGGGAGTGAGAGGTTACGTGATTGACGCACCACTTGTATCAATTAATCACTATCAGAAAATGTTTAGTGTGGTAATCATATATATATTCACATTTTCAATTAACGGTAACAAATCACGCTGTCCGATTCGTGCATAGATTGTAATGGGCACATATTATGTGTGTAAAATACTTTTTTGAAGGTTGTACTGATTATCACGAGCTAAGCTAATTCCAGCTGTGTGTGGAGCCATGTTTGTTGACATACAATGCATTCTGGGTTTCACGTAATCATCTGTCGGACCAAAGATACTGTAACAAAATGAGATGAGTAACGGTTCACACATTTATTTGAGAACTTCCGGAATGAATGGTGGGATGTGAACGATGGTAGTCGACAGCCCCCCTTGAATATGCATACTATAAACAGACCAAACTCATCTTGTCTTCTCTTGTTATCTTTGGTTTCTGTGAGGGAAAAAAAAATATGGCAGCGTGCAGAAAATACCCATCGTCTGATTATTTTCGATTTCTAGAGAGTGTTTCGATCAATGGTGAGCTCACCCGTGATGTGATTAAATAGTCATTTCTATTAGCTAATTCATATTGTAGTTTGTTAGCGAGAGTTATACAAATATGACTGCTTGTGTTACCTCAATCTTTCCTCAGCTAGCGCTAGGACAAATGTTGCCTACATATTTCCGGTTTGGATGATTGTGATATGCTGTAGATACTTCTGTGAATGTCTGCCCACATTCTGGATGGAATTTTGTAAGGACTGTTGTGCAAAATGTTTCTGAAAAAACAGTGTGGCCAGCACAAATGCTGATTGTTGCGTCAGTCGAAACTGGCCATTCTAAATAAGTGTTCTAATCACACCGGTGTGATAAGCAAACACATTTGTTCTTCGCCAAAAGGCATGAGGGAGACTCCCCAAACATATGGAAGAAGGTACTATGGTCAGACTAAAATTAAGCTTTTTGGCCACCAAGGAAAACGCCATGCCCGGCGCAAACTCAACACCTTTCATCACCCCGAGAACCCTCTCCCCACAGTGAAGCATGGTGGTGGCAGCATCATGCTGTGGGGATGTTTTTCATCGATAGGGACTGGGAAACTGGTCAGAATTGAAGAAATGATGGATGGCGCTAAATACATGGAACTTCTTGAGGGTATCTGTTTCAGTCTTCCAGAGATATGAGACTGGGAAAGAGGTTCCCCTTCCAGCAGGACAATGATCTTCTAAAGCAACACTTGAGTGGTTTAAGGAGAAACATTTAAATGTTGTGGAATGGCCTAGTCAAAGCCCAGGCCTCAATCCAATTGAGAATCTGTGGCATGACTTAAAGATCGCTGTACACCCGCAGGAACCCATCCAACTTGAAGGAGCTGGAGCAGTTTTGCCTTGAGGAATGGGCAAAAATCCCAGTGGCTAGATGTGCCAAGCTTATAGAGACATACCCCAAAAGACTTGCAGTTGTAATTGCTGCAAAAAGTGTCTCTACAAAGTAATGACTTTGGGGGGATGAATAGTTATGCAGGTTCAAGTTCTGTCTTTTTGTTTCACAAAATAAAATATTTTGCATCTTCAAAGTGCTAGGCATGTTTTGTAAATTAATGATACAACCCCCCCCAAAAAATATATATTTTAATTCCAGCTTGTAAGGCAGCAAAATAGGAAAAATGCCAAGGGGTGTGAATACCTTTGCAAGCCACAGTATTGAATCAGGGGTGTGAAAACTTCTGTGATTAGATATTTCTGTATTTCATTATTGGTAAAATGTATAAAAATATGCTTTAATTTTGGCATCATGGGGTATTGTGTGTAGATGGGTGAGAAAAAAACAAATGTATTCAATTTTTAATTAAGGCTGAAACATAACAAAATGTGGAATGAGTCAAAGGGGTCTCAATACATTCTGAAGGCACAGTACATGTTTTCAAGAGGAGTGATGAGAGAACTGTCCACCACACCCAATGTCTTGAAATATGCAGACAGATGGATTAAAGGTAAATTTACATTGTAATACTTCTGACAGCTAACTTTCTACCTCCACCCACAACTTCTGGACTTCATATCATTCCCAGAAAGCATGGATTATTTAGTCATTATTAGGTTTACTCTTGAGACACGACTGCCATTGTGCTGTAGAATTTGTGAAATTTGTCTCTAGCATTTGGAAAGTATTCAGACCCCTTCACTCTTTCCACATCTTTTTACATTATAGCCTTATTCTAAAATTGATTAAATCATTTTTCCCCTCATCAATCTACACACAATACTCCATAAAGTCAAAGAAAAAACACGTTTTTGAATTCTAAGCAAATATGTTTACTGAAATATCACATTTACATAAGTATTCAGAACCTTTACTCAGTACTTTGTTGAATTGCCTTTGGCAGCGATTGTAGCCTCAGGTAGTATTGGGTATGACGCTACAAGCTTGGCACACCTGTATTTGAAGAGTTTCTCCCATTTAAATGACCAATTCCACTGTGTTGTTGACCTTTAATGCTGCTGAAATGTTTTGGTACCCTTCCCCAGATCAGGGCCTCGACACAATCCTGTCTCGGAGCTCTACTGCTACTAATGATTCCTTCGACCTCATGGCTTGTTTTTTGCTCTGACATGCACTGTCAACTGTGGACCTTACATCATGTCCAATCAATTGCATTTACCACAGGAGGACTCTAATGAAGTTGGAGAAATATCTCACGGATGATCAATGGAAACAGGATGCACCTGAGGTAAATTTTGAGTCTCATAGCAAAGCGTCTGAATATTTATTTAAATAAGATGTTTCAGTTTTTTATTTTTATAAATGTGCAAAAATGTATAAAAAACAGTTTTTGCTTTGTGATTATGGTATATTGTGTGTGTAGATTGGTGTCTGAATACTTTTGAATACACTGTATATAATACATTTGATACATTAGTTTATACTAGATTAAGAATACATTTTTTGTTATGCACCAACTTTCCCTCCATCTTATGCCAAGATCTGTTATTTTTAAGTTCTAAGTTGTATGTATTTGAAACTATCTACACTGGTGAGTCCAAAGTTATTTCCTTGTACAAAGTAATTTACGGTTTCCATGCCTTCAGTTTTCCATCTGGACCAATTAATTGCTGAATTCTGAAAAGCTATCCAGGGATTGTTCCATAAGGTTGTGTTTTCAGATAGTGTTATAGTATTCTTAACTATGACGTTTTTTATGTTCTTAGCTTAATTAAACAGTTTATGGGCAAACAAATCCAAAATAATAAATGTGATTGCAAAATCGCATGCATCCTAACCGAAAGAGTCACCTTTACACTTAAAGCTTAAATCTACACTGCCATTGTCATGACTTCTATCGAAGTCGGTTCCTCTCCTTGTTTGGCCGGTGTTCGACGTCACCGGACTTCTAGCCATCGTGGATCCATTTTCCATTTGTTTTGTCTTGTTTTCCCACATACCTGGTTTTCATTCCCTCATTCCATGTTGTGTATTTAACCCTCTGTTCCCCCCATGTCTTTGTGTGGTATTGTTTGTTTGTAAGTGCTGGTGCACATGTTGACTGGTGGGCGTCGGGTTTTGTACCCAAGTTGTTATTTTCTTGATGCCGTTGGTTTGGAATTAAACTGCTCTGGCTATTATCTTGTTTTGCTCTCCTGCGTCTGACCTCCCTGCCACCAGTTACGCACCCCTTACAGTCATTAATGTTCATTATTCAATAATTATGCATAAAACTTTTTGGATGCCATTTTGTGTCCAGCTGATTAGTTAGTTTATCCAGTGATATTTTCACACATCATCTGATTCAGGAAGCAATTAAATGTTTTTAATAACAGTCAAGTAATGACCAGCTGTTGAGATACAAGTGCAAGGACTGGAAAAAGGTGTTCATGAGGAATGTCCAGAAAATGTTGGCATCTCATTCCTTATGCTGGTGAAGACAGTTGTACTTCTATCCATGTTGGAACTAATATGCTTAGCGAATTAATATTGATCATCTACTTGATGTACAGCAGGATCTTGTTAGATGTAACGGTAACGTTCGTCGTTAAGGGTAGACCAAGGCGCAGCGTGATTTGAGTACATTTTTTTTTACATGTGACCCAGCAAAAAAACAAAACAATACAACGGACGAAAAGCTTTGTCGTGCAAAAATACATGCAACCAAACAAAGACAAGATCCCACAACTGAAGGTGGGAAAAAGGGTGCCTAATTATGATCCATTCTAGGCCAACAAAGAAAAAGAAAACATAGATGTACAAAAACTAGAGTACCCACTGTAGTCACACCCTGACCTAACCAAAATATAGAGAATAAACAGGGATCTCTAAGGTCAGGGGCCGTGACATTAACAAAGAAAGCATCAAGTTAATGGGTTCATCTTTTTAGATATTGTGTGCCTCGGCTTGGACATTGAGTCAACCTACTTTACAGAATTGTATAGGATAGATTATTGTGCAACGCCCAACACTATTCCTATAAAAGATTCTGGATATAATTACAACAAATTACATAGCCTAGTGGGTTTATTCACAATGTGATCTGGTAAACAAATACATTTTGTTTTCCATATTGCACCTGCAATTGTAATGAACTTGGAGCTCAGAAATTCAAGGACTGGAGTGAGTAGTAGTCCTACCATGGAATTCAGGCATTTCCTCAATTTGTTTTTGAAAAGTCCTTGTAGTTATTGTAGCCAATTTACAAGTTGTCCTACTCCCTTATAATTATCCTTGATTTTATTTTTGAGAGGAGGCCACTTTTGTTTGTTTCCCACTGCTTCAATTGAAGGGTGTTGCGCAGCTCTGTTGCAGTACAACCACATGCGGTTATTATGAGGACGACAACATTTCATGTTGGCTTCAACTTGATTTTCCATACAAATCCTTTCATTAAGAGAGGAACCTTGTTTTTTGGTCATTTTCTCATTATAAAAACAGCGATGGTGAGATTCAAAAGTTGATTCAAATGGTGAGATGAATGCTATTGTTATTCAGGCTTTATTATCCGTGCCTGCGTAGGCTACAGAAAAATCTCCATGCATGTATCCAATCTCTTTAGTCAGACAATGTCCATATTATTCCCATATATTTTAGAATGTAATATTAATTTGAACATCAACATGTATTATTATTATTTCTTTAGGGGGGTCTATATTAGGCCCTATACATTATATACAATTAAATAAATTATACAATTGCACAACATTGAGGTCATCCCCATGCCTATTTCCTAAGGATAGAGCTACGAAAATCAACAACTGCATAGTTAAGAACACTATAACAACATGGAAGAACATTTTAGTATTCTACAAGAGCCAGCATTTGTATTTATTAGATCCCCTGCCAATGCAGCAGCTACTCTTCCTGGGGTCCAAACAATATCACTCCCTAAACACACAACCCCATGGAACAATCCTTGGAAAACTTTTCACTAGTCACCAATAAATTGGTCTACATGGAAAACTAAACGCAGAGAAACCGTAAATTAGTTGGTTATAGGAAATACATGTATTTCCATGACAGCTTTAAAAGGCAATTTTGGATTGACCAATGTAGATATTTTCAAATAATTTACATGCAACTTCAAAGTTTTGTATTACAAACTTTTGATTTCAAATCTTGAGGACATCAGAGCAATCTTGAGGGGAACCTATTTGAGTCAGAAAAGGATATTCATATGATAGGTGACCTATACAGCTCCGCTATAATGACATGCACCTTATAAAGGCTTCATAAAGCCTACATAAATATGTCACAAATTATCTATACACGTGTTTTATGCCCTATAAAGTGTTCATAAATGTGTCATAACTTTGACATAACCACCAATGTCAATGTCAATGTGCACATGTGATGTGTTCACAAAATTGTGATGCCTCTGGACAGAGAAAAAACAAGTAAGTTCACCTTTTCTTTTATTGTAATATACATTTGTTTGTAGCAGTTACTTGTTGAGTTACATTACATAGATACCTCAATTGTTATTTCAAATCAATGGATGAATAGCACGACAATGGACCTCAGAATCTCATCACGGTATCTCTGTCCTTTCAAATTGCCATTGATAAAATGCATTTGTGTTCATTGTACATAGCTTATGCCTGCACATACCATAACCACACTGCCACTATTGGGAACTATGTTGACAGTGACATCAGCAAATTAATCAGCCACACTACGCCATACACGCTGTCTGCCATCTGCCTGGTACAGTTGAAACCAGGATTCACCCATGAAGCGCCCACTACTCCAGCATGCCAGTAGCTATCGAAGGTAAGCATTTGCCCACCAAAGTTGGTTTACGATGCCGAGCTGCAGTCAAGTCAAGATCCTGGTGAGGACGATGAGCATGCAGATGAGCTTCGCTGACAGTTAGTGCAGAAATTCTACAGACGATCCAGTAGGTGAAGAAGCCGGATGTGGAGGTCCTGGGCTGGCGTGGTTACACATGGTCTGTGGTTGTGTGACTGGTTAGACGTACTGCCAAATTCTCTGGCAACAGCTTTGGTGGACATTCCTGCAGTCAGCATGCCAATAGCACACTCCCTCAAAACTTGAGACATCTCTGGCATTGTGCCACGCCAAATGCTAATAGCACTCTCAAACGTTTTAATGCCAACCTTCCAGCCAACAAGGTATTAGTAAACGTTAATAATCTATCAAATTGATCACGGGCGATGTGTATTCAATAGCTCCACGTCTTCAAATCATGGCCGAAAATCTCTCTTCCAAAACTTCCTGTCGTGGACCGGATGAAATCAAGTGTCTCTTCTTCGTTTGACCAAGGAACAACCTCCAGGAAATTGCCAAGACTGGCGACATCGTGTGGAAGCTGTAGGACTTGTAAGGTGGGAGCCATCTATTTTGCTGTGCCTTAGACAATACATGCAACGGGCGCATTGATTTTTCAGTTTTCCTTGGGCTTTTCCACGAAACACACGTTCTTTTATAGTCACAGCCGTGATTTAACCAGTTTTAGAAACTTCAGAGTGTTTTCTATCCACATATTAAACTAATCATATGCATATACTATATTCCTGGCATGAGTTGCAGGACGTTGAAATGTTGCACGATTTTTAACAGAATGTTCGAAAAAGTAGACCGTAGCCTTAAGAGGTTTTTAAGCCTTTATGCATGTGTTATAAATTACGAAAGGCGTCTGAGTTTCAACTAAGTACAGCATCATGCAATATAGAGTCTTTATGGATTTGTTATGAATGACTGGAGGTGTCTCACGTCAAACTAAGTAATACTACATAAAGTGTCAATAAATAGGTAATTAACATTCTGCTGATTTCTGAAGGAGAGCCACCAAGTCATAATGATGTCTAAACCCTGTTTGTAACATATTCAACATTTTGGGGCAGCAGGTAGCCTAGCGGTTAGAGCGTTGGGCCAGTAACCGAAAGGTTGCTGGATCGAATCCTTGAGCTGACTAGATAAAAATCTGTCATTCTGAACAGGGCAGATAACCCACTGTTACCCGGTAGGCCGTCATTGTAAATAAGAATTTGTTCTTAACTGACTTGCCTAGTTAGATAAAAATAAGTTATTTGACATTGATGATTATGTCACATGGTTATGATACTTTGTAACACATTTATGTAGCGCTTATGAAAGCATTATGAAGGCTTTATAAGCTGAATGTCATGTAAAGTGGGACCAATTAGGTCATAAGACAAAACTCAAAAATTCTACAGCACAACGGCAGAGCCATGTCTTTAGTATAAAACTAACAATGACTCAATAATCCATCCCTTCTGGGAATGTTAGAAAGTCCAAAAGTTATGGGCAGAGTTAAAAAGTTAGTTGTCAGAAGTATTACAAAGTAAATGTACTTTTAACCTGTCTGTATATTTCAAGACATGGCATGTGCGGGTGCAGTGAGATACCCGATGGGTTGCATGATACTTTTCTCGTCAATCATCTTGAAAAAATGTATACTTAAAAACGGGTAATCAACCAATCCTCTGTCGTTAACACAATGGCAAAGTAAAGTGCTTTATTATCTAAATGTTGAAAGTGTGTGGGCGATAGAGAGAAACAAAATGGTGCAGTTAGAGGCCATGTGGCGGAGAGTGATGTGGGCGCTGGACCATTTGTTATCCCAAATGTTATCCCATATTGGCCCCATTTATTTATAGAAAGACCCATGTGTGCCATTCAGAGGGTGAATGTGCCAAAACATGGGAGATGGAGGGGTTGACATAACTAGATACTGTAGGTAGCTAACTGAAAATAATCTAAATATGAACTGATCATGATGAAATGCCCATTGAAAAATAGCAGATGTCCAACATTACAAGTTTTAAACCCTAACAACCTCCCTTATGTTCTGCCAATTTCATTCCTATCTGACAGCTCAAATGCATTATAAAGTGAAAAATACATATTAACTTCATCTTTAGTTGTTGGCTTGATAATTTCTACTAAGCACATTAGCTGCACCTATGTGCAGTCATTCTTTGAAGTCTACTTCCCTTCATTGAATTTCCCAGGACTATATCTGGCATGCAAAGACACTGACTGTGGGTCCAGTGGAGAAAATGTGATAAGTGAATTGTAAATCTGTCTGTAAAAGTAGAAGTCCTGGTAGTAATATATATTTCAGTTCAATGCATCCCAAATGGCACCCTAATCCCTATAAAGTGCACTACTTTTGACCAGAGTTGAATGGGCCATTGTCGAAAGTAGTACATTATAGAGGGAACAGGGTGCCATTTCGGATGCAAAGCTGAATAATAATCTCAAACTGGGCCGGAGCGATGGCCTTGGAAAGCCCTGGAAAGGAATGAGTGACATCACAGTACTGGAAAGTGCAGGAGCAGTCTGGGAATATAGAGTACAACTTCTTAAGCCTCTCATCTCTCTAAAGTCTGAACTTCATTCCACAGGGCCACAAAAGCATAGAGACATTTAAACAGAACATTACCGATTTTACAGAGTATATCCACTGAACTTCACTGAAGTTTTGAAAAGAAGACGAACAGAAAAAAGTATGTCACAGGGGCGATTTGGAAAATAGAATGAAGACATTTGATTCATGCCACTATCGCTCTCAGTGTTTGAGATCTATCAGTTACTCCACTGTTCAATAAGATGCTCATTTGATTTAGCCTCCCAAGTTTTCCAAGAAGAAAAACAAAATATCTATATATTTTTTTTGTGTGTGTGGGGGGGATATAGGCCATTTTAATTTAGGAAATCTGTTTCTAAGTATTCCATGCATAACAGAGAGATGTGATTGTATCCCAATTGTAATCAAGGTTTGAAATGATTATGTTTTAGTAAAATATTATATATTTTTGGGCTTCTTGGGGTCAGTTTGCAGTGTACAAATTATTTTTAAATATGTTCCGGCTCCCTGATCACCCACTCAAGAAACAAATTGTCATTCCCTGACCTTAGATATCTCTGTTTTCTATATATTTTAGTTAGGTCAGGGTGTGACTAGGGTGGGTACTCTAGTGTTGTATGTCTAGGGTTGTTGTAGATCTAGGGGTTTTGTATTTCTATATTGGCCTGATATGGTTCCCAATCAATCTGTTTATCGTTGTCTCTGATTGGGGATAATATTTAGGCAGCCATGTTTCCCACTTTCTGGTGTGGGATCTTGTCTATGTGTATTTCCCTGTCAGCACTCGTCTGTATAGCTTCACGTTTCGTTTAGTTATTTTGTTAGTTTGTTCAGTGTTCAATCTTTTAATAAATAAGAATGTACGCATACCACACTGCGCCTTGGTCCGATCCTTATAACGAACGCGACACAAATGGACCGTGGCTGACCATAGTTGGGGACCCCTGACCTAAGGCCCTCCAAACACCCCAAGCCAGGTGAAGAGATGTCTCTACAGGTAACTGCCAAAATAAAGTAAACACTTGAGTAAATGAAAAATACAATGTATAATGAAAGTAGGTGCTTCCACACAGGTGCACTCAAAAAATGCTTTGTTAAAAACTACCCACTTTTTGGTTATTTGGTAAACCAGCACTGGGTAAATACTGGTTTATTTGGTATCAAATCAAATCAAATTTTATTTGTCACATACACATGGTTAGCAGATGTTAATGTGAGTGTAGCGAAATGCTTGTGCTTCTAGTTCCGACAATGCAGTGATAACCAACAAGTAATCTAACTAACAATAAGGGGATAAAGAATATGTACATAAGGATATATGAATGAGTGATGGTACAGGGCAGCATACAGTAGATGGTATCGAGTACAGTATATACATATGAGATGAGTATGTAGACAAAGTAAACAAAGTGGCATAGTTAAAGTGGCTAGTGATACATGTATTACATAAGGATGCAGTCGATGATATAGAGTACAGTATATACGTATGCATATGAGATGAATAATGTAGGGTAAGTAACATTATATAAGGTAGCATTGTTTAAAGTGGCTAGTGATATATTTACATCATTTCACATCAATTCCCATTATTAAAGTGGCTGGAGTTGGGTCAGTGTCAATGACAGTGTGTTGGCAGCAGCCACTCAATGTTAGTGGTGGCTGTTTAACAGTCTGATGGCCTTGAGATAGAAGCTGTTTTTCAGTCTCTCGGTCCCAGCTTTGCTGCACCTGTACTGACCTCGCCTTCTGGATGATAGCGGGGTGAACAGGCAGTGGCTCGGGTGGTTGATGTCCTTGATGATCTTTATGGTGCTTTTACACCTGCATTGTTTGCTGTTTGGGGTTTTAGGCTGGGTTTCTGTACAGCACTTTGAGATATCAGCTGATGTACGAAGGGCTATATAAATAAATTTGATTTGATTTGATTATGGCCTTCCTGTAACATCGGGTGGTGTAGGTGTCCTGGAGGGCAGGTAGTTTGCCCCCGGTGATGCGTTGTGCAGACCTCACTACCCTCTGGAGAGCCTTACGGTTGAGGGCGGAGCAGTTGCCGTACCAGGCGGTGATACAGCCTGACAGGATGCTCTCGATTGTGCATCTGTAGAAGTTTGTGAGTGCTTTTGGTGACAAGCCGAATTTCTTCAGAGGTTGAAGAGGCGCTGCTGCGCCTTCTTCACGACGCTGTCAGTGTGAGTGGACCAATTCAGTTTGTCTGTGATGTGTATGCCGAAGAACTTAAAACTTGCTACCCTCTCCACTACTGTTCCACCGATGTGGATAGGGGGGTGTTCCCTCTGCTGTTTCCCGAAGTCCACAATCATCTCCTTAGTTGTGTTGACGTTGAGTGTGAGGTTATTTTCCTGACACCACACTCCGAGGGCCCTCACCTCCTCCCTGTAGGCCGTCTCGTCGTTGTTGGTAATCAAGCCTACCACTGTTGTGTCGTCCGCAAACTTGATGATTGAGTTGGAGGCGTGCGTGGCCACGCAGTCGTGGGTGAACAGGGAGTACAGGAGAGGGCTCAGAACGCACCCTTGTGGGGCCCCCGTGCTGAGGATCAGCGGGGAGGAGATGTTGTTGCCTACCCTCACCACCTGGGGCGGCCCGTCAGGAAGTCCAGTACCCAGTTGCACAGGGCGGGGTCGAGACCCAGGGTCTCGAGCTTGATGACGAGCTTGGAGGGTACTATGGTGTTGAATGCCGAGCTGTAGTCGATGAACAGCATTCTCACATAGGTATTCCTCTTGTCCAGGTGGGTTAGGGCAGTGTGCAGTGTGGTTGAGATTGCATCGTCTGTGGACCTATTTGGGCGGTAAGCAAATTGGAGTGGGTCTAGGGTGTCAGGTAGGGTGGAGGTGATATGGTCCTTGACTAGTCTCTCAAAGCACTTCATGATGACGGAAGTGAGTGCTACGGGGCAGTAGTCGTTTAGCTCAGTTACCTTAGCTTTCTTGGGAACAGGAACAATGGTGGCCCTCTTGAAGCATGTGGGAACAGCAGACTGGTATAGGGATTGATTGAATATGTCCGTAAACACACCGGCCAGCTGGTCTGTGCATGCTCTGAGGGCGCGGCTGGGGATGCCGTCTGGGCCTGCAGCCTTGCGAGGGTTAACACGTTTAAATGTCTTACTCACCTCGGCTGCAGTGAAGGACAGACCGCATGTTTTCGTTGCAGGCCGTGTCAGTGGCACTGTATTGTCCTCAAAGCGGGCAAAAAAATGATTTAGTCTGCCTGGGAGCAAGACATCCTGGTCCGTGACTGGGCTGGGTTTCTTCTTGTAGTCCGTGATTGACTGTAGACCCTGCCACATGCCTCTTGTGTCTGAGCCGTTGAATTGAGATTCTACTTTGTCTCTGTACTGACGCTTAGCTTGTTTAATAGCCTTGCGGAGGGAATAGCTGCACTGTTTGTATTCGGTCATGTTACCAGACACCTTGCCCTGATTAAAAGCAGTGGTTCGCGCTTTCAGTTTCACGCGAATGCTGCCATCAATCCACGGTTTCTGGTTAGGGAATGTTTTTATCGTTGCTATGGGAACGACATCTTCAACGCACGTTCTAATGAACTCGCAGACCGAATCAGCGTATTCGTCAATATTTTTATCTGACGCAATACGAAACATGTCCCAGTCCACGTGATGGAAGCAGTCTTGGAGTGTGGAGTCAGCTTGGTCGGACCAGCGTTGGACAGACCTCAGCGTGGGAGCCTCTTGTTTAAGTTTCTGTCTGTAGGCAGGGATCAACAAAATGGAGTTGTGGTCAGCTTTTCCGAAAGGGGGGCGGGGCAGGGCCTTATATGCGTCGCGGAAGTTAGAGTAACAATGATCCAAGGTTTTACCACCCCTGGTGGTAAATCGATATGCTGATAAAATTTAGGGAGTCTTGTTTTCAGATTAGCTTTGTTAAAATCCCCAGCTACAATGAATGCAGCCTCCGGATAAATGGTTTCCAGTTTGCAAAGAGTAAAATAAAGTTTGTTCAGAGCCATCGATGTGTCTGCTTGGGGTGGATATATACGGCTGTGATTATAATCGAAGAGAATTCTCTTGGTAGATAATGCGGTCTACATTTGATTGTGAGGAATTCTAAATCAGGTGAACAGAAGGATTTGAGTTCCTGTATGTTTCTTTTATCACACCATGTCTCGTTAGTCATGAGGCATACTCCCCCGCCACTCTTCTTACCAGAAATATGTTTGCTTCTGTCGGCGCGATGCGCGGAGAAACCCGTTGGCTGCACTGCCCCAGATAGTGTCTTCCCAGTGAGCTATGTTTCCGTGAAGCAGAGAACGTTACAGTCTCTGATGTCCCTCTGGAATGCTACTCTTGCTCGGATTTCATCAACCTTGTTGTCAAGAGACTGGACATTGGAAGAAGAATGCTAGGGAGTGGTGCGAGATGTGCCCGTGCCGAGTCTGACCAGAAGACCGCTACGTTTCCCTCTTTTACGAAGTCGTTTTTTTGGGGGGTCGCTGCATGGAATCAATTCCGTTGACCTGTTTGTAAGGCAGAACACAGGATCCGCGTCGCGGAAAACATATTCTTGGTCGTACTGATGGTGAGTTGACGCTGATCTTATATTCAGTAGTTCTTCTCGACTGTATGTAATGAAACCTAAGATGACCTGGGGTACTAATGTAAGAAATAACACGTAAAAAAGCAAAAAACTGCATAGTTTTCTAGGAACGCGAAGCGAGGTGGCCATGGATTGCTTTCAGTGCCAACAGGATTTTTCATTTGAATTTGACACGCCTTGGTCTTAGTATTTTGTGTTTTCTTTAATTATTTGTTCAGGCCAGGGTGTGACATGGGTTTATTGTGTTGTCGTATTGGGGTTTTTGTAGGCATTGGGATTGTGGCTGGTGTGTGTCGAGCATAGTCTTGGCTGCCTGAGGCGGTTCTCAATCAGAGTCAGGTGATTTTCGTTGTATCTGATTGGGAACCATATTTAGGTAGCCTGGGTTTCACTGTGTATTTTGTGGGTGATTGTTCCTATCTCTGTGTAGTGTTCACCAGATAGGCTGTAATAGGTTTTCTCGTTCCATTTGTTGTTTTGTATATTTATAGTTATTTCATGTATCGCTATTCTTCATTAAAGAAGATGAGTAACCACCACGCTGCATTTTGGTCCGACTCTCCTTCAACAGACGAACGCCGTTACAGAATTAAATGTTTTTTCATGTTGTATTTAAATTGTAATTATGTGGTTATTCAATTAACAACTGGAACTTGTATTTCATGATTTGAAACTGAACTGAATTAATATAACATTTTAGTATCAAGTTTACAAACCATAATTTCAAGTTGATCAAAGTGTCATTCAACTTCGATGCATTCAAATTCAGTTATCTAAATTCAGATTCAAAACCAGAGAAAATGTCCTGGCATTTTGCCAGCCAGGAAAGGTAGAGTAGAACAAATATAATCAAATGGTCTCTGTGGTAAACAGAAGCATCTGATTTCTGAACACAATGTGCAATGTTGAATGTATTTTCATCCTACGATTTTGGATTTAGTGTTTAAACCGCATTTGAACCGCTTTGGCTATAATCTATGACCCCATTCCTGAAAGCTAAGACTCTCTGGAGCATGGATGTGCCTTTTTGAATCTGAATTGAGAGAACAGAACTAAATCTGAATGGATCTGAGAAGTTGAATATATGAAACTTTGATCAACTTGAAATTATATTTTCTAAACAATGAATGCATTATTTACCATATTGAAACTGAATATCTAAATATTTAACTTGAATATACATTTAATTTTAAAACGGAATGCAACATTTATTCAATTCTCTTTCAAATCATTAAATACAAGTTCAAAATATGAATTTAATAATTACATTTGTGCATTATAAATTCAAAAACATTAAATTAAAATCCAATACCCTAATATAACTTCAAAAAGATGGGCTTCAAAATGTCATTTATTATGGCATTGACATTGTTCAACAATTTTTTTTTACCAAGCCCGTAGGGTTGTGTGAGTAACTCAACAATTTGTGTTATTGGGATTACCCAAACATGGGTTAATTTAACCATCAGTTGTGTATTTTTTACTCTCATGCTGGGTTGATTTAGAAGCTGGGTCCTTGTGTTATTTTCTGGTGAAATTGATTATTATGGGTGTGGCTTTCATCTATATATTATTGGCCACCACAGAGTGTAAATGTCATTCCTGTTCATGTTAAGTTGCCAAACTGAAAATTCATAATATTTTGAAATATATTTTTGCTTTTGACATATTCTTATATAATATTACAATGATTTATTAAATATAACAATAATGTCTACCATCTTATTGTATCCCAACAAAGGGATTTACTTAGGGTTTTCAGGAACACACTTCTGTAAGACTCATTGAACCTGCAAAAATGTCATTGTATGACCTTAACATGTGATAACTTTGACCAATCACATCAGATATTTATCAGAGCTGATTTGATTGGTCAAAAGACCAATTAGTGGGGAAAAAGAAGGCTCCCTGTGATGCAACTCAGCAGTTGGGTTAACCAAACAACTCAGCATTTTTTATGAGTGTGTGGTTCCAGAATTAATGAAGAAATTAACATCCCATCATACACACATTCCCAGTTGCTAGAAGAAGAGATCTAAGTGACTATAAAAAAAGGAGGCCACAAAGAAGCATATACTGTAGGTGGTTTAACACTAGAACCACCAAGGCATTCAGACCCCTTCCCTTTTTACGCAATTTGTTAGTGTCACGCCCTGGCCTTAGTTATCTTTGTTTTCTTTATTATTTTGGTTAGGCCAGGGTGTGACATGGGTGGTTTATTGTGTTTCGTCTTGTCTAGGGGTTTTATTAGATTAATGGGGTTGAGTTCAGTTTAGTTGCCTAGAGTGGTTCTCAATCAGAGGCAGGTGTTTATCGTTGTCTCTGATTGGGAACCATATTTAGGCAGCCATATTCTTTGGGTATTTTGTGGGTGATCGTTTCCTGTCTTTGTGTTTACTGCACCAGATAGGGCTGTTTCGGTTTTCACGTTTCTTGTTTTGTAGTTGTGTTCATGTTTCAGTTTTCCTATTAAAACCATGGACACTTACCACGCCGCATATTGGTCCTCCGATCCTTCTCGCCTCTCTTCTTCAGATGAAGAGGAGGAATACCATGACAGTTAGGTTACAGCCTTATTCTAAAAGGGATTCAATAATTATTTAGCATCATCAATCTACAAAAAATCAATGCATGAGGTCGAAGGAATTGTCTGTAGAGGTCCAAGGTAGGATTGTGTCGAGGCACAGATGTGGGGAAGGGTAGCAAAACATTTTGGCAGCATTGAAGGTCGCCAATAACACAGTGGCCTCCATCATTCTTAAATGGAAGAAGTTTGGAACCACCAAAACTCTTCCTAGAGCTGGCCACAGAGCAAAACTGAGCAATTGGGGAGAAGACAGGGAGGTGACCAAGAACCACTCTGACAGAGCTCCAGAGTTCCTCTGTGGAGATGGGAGAACCTTCCAGAAGGACAACCCTCTTTGCAGTACACCACCAATTAGGCCTTTATGGTAGAGTGGTCAGACGGAAGCCACTCCTGAGTAAAAGGCACATGACAGCCCTCTTGGAGTTTGCCAAAAGGAACCTAGGACTCCCAGACCACGAGAAACAAGATTCTCTGGTCTGATGAAACCAAGATTGAACACTTTGGCCTGAATTCCATGTGTCAGGTCTGGAGGATACCTAGCACCATCCCTATGGTTGAGCATGCTGGAGGCAGCATCATGCTGTGGAGATGTTTTTCGGTGGCAGGTACTGGGAGACTAGTCAGGATCGAGGCAAAGATGAACAGAGCAAAGTACAGAGAGATCCTTGATGAAAACCTGCTCCAGAGCACTCAGGACCTCAGACTGGGGCAAAAGTTCACCTTCCAACAGGACAATGACCCTAAGCACACAGCCAAGACAATTTAGCAGTGGTTTCGGGACAAGTCTCTGATTGTCCATAAAGTGGCCCAGCCAGAGCCCGGACTTGAATCAGATCGAACATCTCTGGAGAGACCTGGAAATAGCTGTTCAGCAATGCACCCAAAGGTGCTTCATCAAAGTACTGATTAAAGGGTCTGAATACTTATCTTAATGCTTTTTTCCAGGTTTTTTTTAAATTTTCAGTCAAATATTTGGACAAACCTACTCATTCAAGGGTTTTTCTATATGTGTACTATTTTCTACAATGTAGAATAATAGTGAAGACATCAAAACTGGCAAATAACACATACTTTATTTTTTTCACTTTTATTTCACCAGGTAGGTAAGTTGAGAACAAGTTCTCATTTACAATTGCGACCTGGCCAAGATAAAGCAAAGCAGTTTGACAGATATAACAACATAGTTACACATGGAGTAAAACAAACATACAGTAGAAAAATAAGTCTATATACAATGTGAGCAAGTGAGGTGAGATAAGGGAGGTGAATGCCAAAAAAGGCCATCGTGGCGAAGTAAATACAATATATCAAGTAAAACATTGGAATGGTTGATTTGCAGTGGAAGAATGTGCAAAGTAGAGATAGAAATAATGGGGTGCAAAGGAGCAAAATAAATAACTAAAGAAGTAATTGTTTGGGCTAAATTATAGATGGGCTATGGACAGGTGCAGTAATCTGTGAATAATTTATATATACACTGCTCAAAAAAATAAAGGGAACACTTAAACAACACAATGTAACTCCAAGTCAATCACACTTCTGTGAAAAAAACTGTCCACTTAGGAAGGAACACTGATTGACAATACATTTCACAAGCTGTTGTGCAAATGCAATAGAAAACAGGTGGAAATTATAAGCATTTAGCAAGACATCCCCAATGAAGGAGTGGTTCTGCAGGTGGGGACCACAGACCACTTCTCAGTTCCTATGCTTCCTGGCGGATGTTTTGGTCACTTTTGAATGCTGGCGGTGCTTTCACTCTAGTGGTAGCATGAGACGGAGTCTACAACCTACACAAGTGGCTCATGTAGTGCAGCTCATCCAGGATGGCACATCAATGCGAGATGTGGCAAGAAGATTTGCTGTGTCTGTCAGCGTAGTGTCCAGAGCATGGAGGTGCTACCAGGAGACAGGCCAGTACATCAGGAGAAGTGGAGGAGGCCGTAGGAGGGCAACAACCCAGCAGCATTACCGCTACCTCCGCCTTTGGGCAAGGAGGAGCAGGAGGAGCACTGCCAGAGCCCTGCAAAATGACCTCCAGCAGGCCACAAATGTGCATGTGTTTGCTCAAACGGTCAGAAACAGACTCCATGAGGGTGGTATGAGGGCCCGACATCCACAGGTGGGGGTTGTGCTTACAGCCCAACACCGTGCAGGACGTTTGGCATTTGCCAGAAAACACCAAGATTGGCAAATTCGCCACTGGCGCCCTGTGCTCTTCACAGATGAAAGCAGGTTCACGCTGAGCACATGTGACAGTCTGGAGACGCCGTGGAGAACGTTCTGCTGCCTGCAACATCCTCCAGCATGACCGGTTTGGCGGTGGGTCAGTCATGGTGTGGGGTGGCATTTCATTGGGGGGCCACACAGCCCTCCATGTGCTCGCCAGAGGTAGCCTGACTGCCATTAGGTACCGAGATGAGATCCTCAGACCCCTTGTGAGACCATATGCTGGTGTGGTTGGCACTGGGTTCCTCCTAATGCAAGAAAATGCTAGACCTCATGTGGCTGGAGTGTGTCAGCAGTTCCTGCAAGAGGAAGGCATTGATGCTATGGACTGGCCCGCCCGTTCCCCAGACCTGAATCCAATTGAGCACATCTGGGACATCATGTCTCGCTCCATCCACCAACGCCACGTTGCACCACAGACTGTCCAGGAGTTGGCGGATGCTTTCGTCCAGGTCTGGGAGGAGATCCCTCAGGAGACCATCCGCCACCTCATCAGGAGAATGCCCAGGCATTGTAGGGAGGTCATACAGGCACGTGGAGGCCACACACACTACTGAGCCTCATTTTGACTTGTTTTAAGGACATTACATCAAAGTTGGATCAGCCTGTAGTGTGGTTTTCCACTTTAATTTTGAGTGTGACTCCAAATGCAGACGTCCATGGGTTGATACATTTTGTGTGATTTTGTTGTCAGCACATTGAACTATGTAAAGAAAAAAGTATTTAATAAGAATATTTCATTCAGATCTAGGATGTGTTATTTTAGTGTTCCCTTTATTTTTTTGAGCAGTGAAAATAGTATATGAAATAATTTAGTAACCAAAAAAGTGTTAAACATTCTTCAAACTAGCCACCCGTGGCCTTGATCACAGCTTTGCAGACTCTTGGCACTCTCTCAACCAGCTGCATGAGGTAGTCACCTGGGATGCATTTCAATTAACAGGTGTGCCGTGTTAAAAGTTAATTTGTGGAATTTCTTTCCTTCTTAATGCGTTCTTAACACAATCAATTGTGTTGTGATAAGGTAGGGGTGGTATGCAGAAGATAACCCTATTTGCTAAAATATCAAGTCCATATTATGGCAAGAACGGCTCAAATAAGCAATGATAAACGACCGTCCATCATTACTTTAAAGCATGACCGTAAGTCAATCCGGAGAATGTCAAGAACTTTAAAAGTTTCTTCAAGTGCAGTCGCAAAAACCATCAAGTGCAATAATGAAACTGGCTCTCATGAGGATCACCACAGGAAAGGAATACACATAGTTATATCTGCTGCAGAAGATAAGTTCATTAGAGTTAACTGCACCTCAGATTGCAGCCCAAACAAATGCTTCACAGAGTTAAAGAAACATTCAGATCCCAAGATCAACTTTTCAGAGACTGCGTGAATCAGGCCTTCATGATCCAATTGCTGAAAAGAGAAGTCTACTAAAGCACACCAATAAGAATAGGAGACTTGCTTGGGCCAAGAAACACGAGCCCTGGACATTAGACCAGTGTAAATCTGTCCTTTGGACTGATGATTCCAAATTTGAGATTTCTGGTTCCAACCGCTGTGTCTTTGTGAGATGCAGAGTAGGTGAACGGATGATCTCTGCATGTGTGGTTCACTCCATGAAGCATGGAGGAGGATGTGAGATGGTGTGGGGGTGTGGGGGTGCTTCGCTTGTGACTCTGTTGATGATTTATTTAGAATTCAAGGCACACATAACCAGCAATGACTACCACAATATTCGGCAGCTATACGCCATCCCAACTGGTTTGCACTTAGTGGGACTATCATTTGTTTTTCATTAGGACAATGACCCAACACACTTCCAGGCTGTATAATGGATATTTGACCAAGAAAAAGAGTGATGGAGTGCTGCATCAGATGACCTGGCCTCCACAAGCACCCAACCTCAACACAATTGAGATGGTTTGGGATAAGTTGGACCGCAGAATGAAGGAAAAGCAGCCAACAAGTGCTCAGCATATGTGGGAACTCCTTCAAGACTGTTGGAAAAGCATTCCATGTGAAGCTGGTTGAGAGAATGCCAAGAGTGTGCAAAGCTGTCATCAAGGAAAAGTGTGACTACTTTGAAGAATCTAAAATATCAAATATATTTTCATTTGTTTATCACTTTTCTGGTTACTACATGATTCAATATGTGGTAATGTTTTTTTTATGCCTTCGCTATTATTCTGCAATGTAGAAAACAGTAAAAAATGTAGTTAACCCTTGAATGAGTAGGTGTCTCCAAACTTTTGACTGGTACTATACATTTGAAAGAAATTCTAGAAACCTGTCTTTGTTTTGTCATTATGGGGTATTGTGTGTATATTGACAAGGGGGAAAAAACTGTTATATCAATTTTAGAATAAGGCTGTAACGTAACAAAATAATGAAAAAGTGAATAGGTCTGAATACTTTTCCAAATGGACTGTATATGAAATATATTTATTTGACTGTTAGAAATGTTTGCTCATTGGTGTAGTAAGCGGGGTAAGGCACCTCATGTTGATGTTAACTTTATTTTGGCCGTTACTTGTATGTGTCCTTAACCTCGTCTTCACTCCCACCACCACCACCCCCTCTTTTTATATGACAATTCCACTAAAAGCAGCCAGTCAGATGTAACTGAAGTGTCTATAACATCCCCACTTCAATAAAATTCCACACTAAAAGATCAGTCTTCACAAAATGTATATTCTAGAGTAGATTGCTTTTCCCTCTGACTGCCTTTAAAAAAATCACAATCTCTTCTGTGCTTGAATCATTCGATGGTGGGAGATATCATGGTGAGTGATTATTACATGTTTTTGGGGGCATCTGTCTCTCCGCCTAGACAGATGTTTCTTGTAATCCTGTCTCTCCCTCTCTTTTTTTCATTCTCTATCCCTCCCTATCTCCTGCGTCCTAATTCTCCTCCCTTCTTCTGAAGTGTGCACTTGCACACTCCCCACCTTAGATGTAACAATGGTGGAAACTCCTTACTCCAATCCAATGCTTTTAAATCCTGTTTTGAAATGTTTGTCAATCCTTAACAGGAAGTGTGCAAGTGCACACTTTTAGGGAATGGTGGAAAATCTGGAAGCAACCTACCACTGATTGCCTCACAACTTAAAATGGTATGATAAAATATTTTTTTCTATGCCTTTACTCGTGCTGAGGGGAGATTGAATTGCCTCTTAAGTGATGAGCATGGCCCCCTGATGGGCACAATCAAGATGGCAAATTTCAGCAATCCAAGCACCCAATACCGATCATTTAGTCACTTCAAGGATACCCCTGAACTAAGACACTTTATGTCCATGTGTTCGTAAGAGCAACACCCCAAGGACTGGCAGAGCGGCAGAGAAACCAGAGACAAATATTTTTCAACCTATAATCTAACAGCTAATGATATTCTAATAATTTGACACACCACCAGAAGAGAGCAGCAGCAACAACCAGAAGAGATGGATGAGAAGTTTGAGGAAAACTATGTTACCTATGCTAATGCTTTTTCAATTGAGAGAGCAAATGAGACATTGGCATAGGGGAATGTTATGTTTGAAATGCTAATCAGAATTAGAAGTGAAATTACAGTTGGGTCACAGAGATACCGTTTGAAAAGATGACTCTAATAATGTGAATTGCAAGAGGAAGGATGGAATTAAAAGGAGCATTGAAAAGCATCTGTTTTTGGAAGCCGTAGTTTGAATAACAGAAAGGCAAGGTGTTTTGGGACTCAGTTTTACCCATGGATTTGAGGCCTATATTGGCAAAGCAGTCCTGAGAAATGCAAAACTAATCTGAGTGCATTGAGCAACTAATGTGTTTTCAGAAAAGTGGCCTTGTTTCAGAAAGCATTGCAAATCAGAAGCAAATGCTAATGTTAGTGTCACCATTTTTGGAATGCAGTTATAGGGCTCTATGCAATTTTGTCTCTTTCATTTATTGGCTCAGCTGTTCTATCCCTTTGGGAGACGTGTGCTATTATTAGGTAAGACACAATCCCAAAATTGGCAAACTATTCTTTGGCTATTGGTATTTTTATTCTTATTTCAAAATATTCTTATTTATATTTATTTTGTGTTTTTGTTCAACCTTATGTTATCTGTAGTACTACTTTGATATTGATTAATGCATTGCTGGTTTCAGAGCTTGCAAAAAAGGTATTTCACTGAACTTGTGCATGTGACATTAATTAAAACTTGGCACAAGAAATGTCTCCAAAAACACAGGAGTGTGTTTTAAAGATTATCATAATTTCCACACTAACTATAAAGTGGTCAAAACCTCAAAGCACTAAGCATCAACCCCACTATATCTAAGGTGAATAAACTGTAATATGGAGATAAATGCAAATCAATTCAATTGTTTGTTGCCTAGGTCTGTGGCTCTACGACTCCAGCAAACTATTGCAACTAACACTATGTAAATACAGTAAATACCATGTCATGGGTTAGATCAACTCTTTCTGGCCTCATACAAATAATACTGAAAAGCGGTGAATCTGTCTGATAATTGGTATTTGGAGACTTCAGTGAGAGCAAAGTGGGTGTTCAAGCAGAGGTGAAAGATCAGAGGTGCAGGAGCGGAAAACATTCAGAGTCAGGGTTGTAGGGGAAATCCAGGATTGTATAAATGTTATTCAAAATTCAATGGCTGCATACTATTCATTTTAAAGTAAAAACATTGATGTACCAATGCCAGATTACCCCATTAAAACTATTCACACCACAATTAGTTTTTTATTCATACTCGACCCAAGTGTGAACACTGTCAAATAAGGAAACACACCCTGTCTGTCTGAGGGTGTTAGTGTAGATTCAACATTAGCTATGATGATGGATGTAAAAGAAGTTTCATGAAATTTGATATTACTTTTAAATCATCCACAATCTAAGGAAGATAGATAAATGAGACTAGCTAAACCATCCACTTACAGATATAATTAGTTTAGATATTTTTTATACATATAATAATATTGCAGTACTGCATTTTTTTAAATATTTTTTTCTCCAGATACAGACTTATACATACGAACAACAACTTACAGACATACACAAACGATGATAACAACTCATCTGCCCAGTCCCGCATGCTCACGTCCCTATCCCCAGCGCTTGCATAAATTGTACCAATTAGTTTCTCGGTCACCCATGCCATTTCAATAACAAAGTATATATCTCACTACACCCCCATAGCCATGTATTGAAATATGCAGAAAAAATATGAAAAATCTTTTCCATTGTAATACCTCTGACAGCCAACTTTCGAGCTCCGCCCACAATTTACAGACTTTATAGCATTCATTCCCAGAAGCATGGATTATTGAGTAATTATTAGTTTTACACTGAAGACATGACACATGTCGTTGTGCTGGAGAATTTTTCAATTTAGTCTCTTGCATAATAAATTATATATATTAGTTTATGCTGGATTAAGCATACATTTTCATTAAATGTAATTTCATTCGTTAAAGTGTTGAATCTTCTCTCATGTATGTAGTGATGAGTACCCAATACTGCCTATAAGTGTGTCTAAACTCTGTGTGAACTCTCCACTCATGAAATTACCCACATGTATAACTGCGAAAAGTATACCTTAGCTTAAAGTGACAGACCAATAATCAAAATCAAATCAAACTTTATTTGACACATGCCCTGAATACAAGTGTAGATCTTGTATGAAATGCTTTCTTACAAACCCTCAACCAACAGTGCAGTTCAAGAAGAGTTAAGATTATTTTTTAAATATTCTAAAGTAAATGAAAAATAAAATCATTAAGTAATACAATAACATAACAATAACCAGGCTATATACAGGAGGGTAAAGGTACCATGTCAGCGTACAGGTTAGTTTAGGTAATTTGTACATGTTGATAGGGGTGAAGTGACAATGATAGACAAACTATTTTTCAGGACCCTGTCTTTTAAAGATATTCATAAAAATCCAAATAAAGGGATTAAACACTCTTTCCCATGTTTGGTCAATGAACCATAAACAATTAATGAACATGTGGAACCGTCGTTAAGACACTAACAGCTTATAGAGGGTTGGCAATTAAGGTCACAGTTACGAAAACATAGGACACTATAAAGAGGCCTTTCTACTGACTGAAAAACACCAAAAGAAATAAGCCCATTGTCCCCGCTCCTCAGTGCGAACGTGCCTTAGGCATGCTGCAAGGAGGCGTGAGGACTTCATATGTGGCCAGGGCAATACATTGCAAGACACCTAAGACAGCGCTACAAGGTGACAGGACGGACAGCTGATCATCCTTGCAGTGGCAGACCATGTGTAACAACACCTGCACAGGATTGGTATATCCGAACATCACATCAGCGAGACAGGTACAGGATGGCAACAACAACAGCCTGAGTGACATCAGGAACGCACAATCCCTCCATCGGTGCTCAGACTGTCCGCAATAGGCTGAGAGAGGCTGGACTGAGGGCTTGTAGGCCTGTTGTAAGACAGGTCCTCACCAGACATCACCGGCAACAACGTCGCCTATGGGCACAAACCCACCATCGCTGGACAAGACAGGACTATCAAAAAGTGCTCTTCACTGACGAGTTGCGGTTCTGTCTCACCAGGGGTGATGGTCGGATTAGCGTTTATTATCGAATGAATGAGTGTTGCTTTTGATTTTGATCCCCCCTTTGTTCAGGGACACATTATTCCATTTATGTTAGTCACATGTCTGTGGAAATTGTTAAGTTCATGTGTCCGTTGTTGCGTCTTGTTATGTTCTTACAAATATTTACACATGTTAAGTTTGCTGAAAGGAAACGCAGTTGACAGTGAGAGGACGTTTCTTTTTTTCTGAGTTTAGTAAACAGCGAGTAGTAGCAGTGTACAAAACAAATGGAGGGGGAGGAGGGTCAATGTAATATGGCCATTTGATTAATTGTTCTGAGGTCTTATGGCTTGGAGGTAAAAGCTGTTAAGGAGCCTTTTGGTCCTGGACTTGGCACTCCGGTACCTCTTGCCGTGCGGTAGCAGAGAAAACAGTCCATGACCTGGGTGACTGGAGTCTCTGACAATTGTATGGGCTTTCCTCTGACACCGCCTTTTATATAGGCCCTGGATGGCAGGAAGCTTGACCCCAGTGATGTACTTGTCAGTACGCCCTACCCTCAGTAGTGCCTTACGGTCAGATGCCGAGCAGTTGCCATACCAGACAGTGATGCAACGGGTCAGGATGCTCTCAATGGTGCTGCTGTAGAACTTTTTGAGGATCTGGGTACCCATGCCAAATCTTTTCAGTCTGAGCTTGTGGAATAGGTGAAAAGGTTTTGTCGTGCCCTCTTCACAACTGTCTTGCTGTTTTTGGACCATGATAGTTTGTTGGTGATGTGGACACCACGAAACTTAAAACTCTCGACCAGCTCACCCACTACCCCGTTTAAACAGGATATTTTGTCAGGACAAGATGCTAGAATATGCATGGGATAGAAAACACTCTAACGTTTCCAAAACTGTAAAGATATTGTCTGTGAGTATAACAGAACTGATGTTGCAGGCTGCCTGAGAACTCCAATCCGTAAGTGCCCCAGGTTTTGAAAGCACTGCGTTTCAATGAGTCCCTATTGAGCTGTGACTGTGCCATCAACGAGCTTACGATTTCTACGTATTCCCCAAGGTGTCTGCAGCATTGTGACGTAGTTTTACACATGTATGTTGAAGAATATCCGTAGGCGGCCACATGGTGGCTCCGAGAGAGATTCTAGCGTAAAATACAGAGGTAGCCATTACTCCAATCGGTCCTACTGAAAAACTAATTGTCCCGACGGATATATTATCGAATAGATATTATAAAAACACCTTGAGAATTGATTATAAACAACGTTTGCCATGTTTCTGTCGATATTATGGAGCTAATTTGGAATATTTTTCGCCTTTTCGTGACTGCAATTTCCAAGCGACTTCTCAGCCAAACGTGAAGAACAAACAGCTATTTGGCCTACAAAAATAATCTTTTGAGAAAAAAATGTACTTTGGCTATCTACCTGGGAGTCTCGTGAGTGAAAACATCCGAAGTTCTACAAAGGTAAACGATTTAATTTGATTGCTTTTCTGACTTTCGTGACAAGGTTGCCTGCTGCTAGCAAGGCATAATGCTATGCTAGGCTATCGATAAACTTACACAAATGCTTGTCGAGTGTTGGCTGTAAAGCATATTTTGAAAATCTGAGATGACAGGGTGATTAACAAAATGCTAAGGTGTGTTCCAATATATTTCCCTTGTGATTTTCATGAATAGGAATATTTTCTAGGAAGATTTATGTCCGTTGCGTTATGCTAATTATGGTCAGATGATGATAATGGTCCCGTTCACGGGCTGGGCGTCACTACAGGTTAATACAGGTAACGAGTGGAGGACAGAGGAGCCTCTTAAATAAGAAGTTACAGGTCTGTGAGAGCCAGACATCTTGCTTGTTTGTAGGTGACCAAATACTTATTTTCCACCATAATTTGCAAATAAATTAATTAAAAATCCTACAATGTGATTTTTTTTTTTCTAATTTTGTCTGTCATAGTTGAAGTGTGCCTATGATGAAAATTACAGGCCTCTCTCGTCTTTTCAAGTGGGAGAACTTGCACAATTGGTGGCTGACTAAATACTTTTTTGCCCCACTGTATATAATACCTTTGATGACACAGTGGAAGCAATACATGGTTTTAACATCTACAGAAAATATAGAAATGCCAAAGGTAGCGGTGTGGCCATTTGTATTCAGAACAACATTCCTGTAAAGCTTAGAGAGGATCTCATGTTAAATACTGTTGAAGGCTACAGGTTCATCTTCCTCACCTAAAGCCCATTCTGGTGGGAAGCTGCTATAGACCACCAAGTGCTAACAGTCAGTATCTGGATTACGTGTGAAATGCATGTGATTTCAACAGAGAGGTATATTTTCTGGGTGATTTAAATATTGACTGACTTTCATCAGGCTGGTCACAAATTATAACTATTGCCCGCAACCTGGTTCAGGTTCAGTCAACCTACCAGGGTAGTTACAAACAGCACATGAATTAAATCATCAACATGTATTGATCACATCTTTACTAATACTGCAGAAATGAGTTTGAAAACACTATCCATATCCGTCAGATGTCGTGAGCATAATATAGTAGCCTAGGAAAACCAACGTTGGGCCTGATATAGTGTATAAGAGGTCATGATATACGTTTTGTAGTGATTCCTATGTTGATGATGTTTTTTTATTTATTTTTATTTAACCTTTAACCAGATGCTGCCCTAGGCACATTTATGAAATTGCTTATCCCAAGTACTAAGCACGCACCCGTTAAGAAAATGACTGTAAAAAAAACCATTTAAATCCCCTTGGATTGATGAGGAATTGTTAAAAAAAAACAATCTTTACCAACAACATGCCAGTGTGTCTAAGTATGTGGATGACTCAACCCTATACACGTCAGCTACTACAGCGACTGAAATCACTGCAACACTTAACAAAGAGCTGCAGTTTGTTTCAGAATGGGTGGCAAGGAATACGTTTAAAAAAATAAAAGCATTGTATTTGGGACAGATCATTCACTAAACCCGAAACCTCAGGTTCAGGTGACTGAACTCCTTGGAGTGACCTTAGATTGAAAACTGTCCTGATCAAAACATATTGTGGTTAGGTGCCACAAAGAGGGACTTAGGAAAATTACAACTGTCTCAGAACAGGTTAGCACGGCTGACCCTTGGATGTAAAGAGAGCTAACATTAATAACAAGCATGTCATTCTGTCCTTGCTCAAAGTGGAGGAGAGATTGACTTCATCACTACTCTCTATTTGTGAGAGTTAATGACATGTTGAATGCAACGAGCTGTCTGTTTGAACTAGGGGCACACAGCTAAGACACCCATGCATACCCCACAAGACAGAGGTCTCTTCCACAGTCCCCAAGTCCGGAACAGACTATGAGGGAGGCGCACAGTAGTACATAGAGCAATGACAACATGGAACACTGTTCCACATCAAGTAACTCATGCAAGCATTAAAATTAGACTTACAAAACAGATACAAATACACCTTATGGAACAGCAGGGACAGTGAAGCAACACAAATACAAGCACAGACACATGCATACAAACACACGATAACATATACACTATACACACATGTACACGTGGATTTTGTGTTATAGAGATGTGTTGTGAAATCTGATGTGAATGTATTGTAATGTTTAAAAAATTGCCTTATCTTTTCTGGACCACAGGAAGAGTAGAAGAGCCTTTGCAGCAGCTAATGGGATCCATAATAAATACAAATACAGGTTGATTTTTTATTTTTGTTCAGTGTTATTTCTTTCTCTGTTTACCTCATTGTATGTTCTCAACCGCCACTGACAATGGCAACAAAACATTTGATTAGGTATGATTTTATTAATTTCCTATGATTCCCCAGACTACTGAAAAACATTGTATTATCAGGCTGCATGGATAGGGAAGGGAAGAGAGTATTGCAATGAATTGCAAACCTTGGAGAGTTTAGAGCTGTGTGTTATCTCCTGCCTGACACCTGATTGAGGGCGTCAAGCCTCTTTTCTTCTCTCTGACAGCTATTTATAATACATACACTCTGTACACCAACACGGTGCTGCTCATCTGGCACCGGAATATCATATTTTCTCTCTCTCTAAGGAAACAACAAATTTGTTTGCTTTGTTTTACATCTTCTTAACTTGCAACGGTCTTGACGGTAATGTGAAAAACAATGCAGACAAATGTACAGTACCAGTCAAAAGTTTGGACGCACCTACTCATTCAAGGGATTTTCTTTACTTTTACTATTTTATACATTGTAGAATAATAGTGAAGACATAAAACTATGAAATAACACATGTGGAATCATGAAGTAACCACAAAAGTGTTAAACAAGTCAAATTATATTTTATATTTGAGATTCTTCAAAGTAGCCACACTTTGCCTTGATGACAGTTTTGGAAGTTATTGGCTTCTCTCAACCAGCATCATGAGGTAGTCACCTGGAATGCATTTCAATTAATGCGTGTGCCTTCTTAAAACTACATTTGTGGAATTTCTTTCCATCTTATTGTGTTTTAGCCAATCAGTTGTGTTGTGACAAGGTAGGGTCGCAAAGACCATCAAGCGGTATGATGAAACTGGCTCTCATGAGGACCGCCACAGGAAAGGAAGACCTAGTTTTCACTGCTGTGGAGGACAAGTTCATTAGAGTTAACTGTACCTCAGATTGCAGCCAAAATAAATGCTTCACAGAGTTCAAGTAACATAAACATCTCAACATCAACTGTTTAGACGAGTCTGTGTGAATCGGGCCTTCATGGTCGAATTGCTGCAAATAAACCACTCCTAAGGGACACCAATACAAATAAGAGACTTGCTTGAGCCAAGAAACACGAGCAATGGATATTAGACCAGTGAAAATCTGTCTTTTGATCTGATGAGTCCAAATGTAATATTTTTGGTTCCAAACGTCTTTGAGACTTAGAGTAGGTGAGCAGATGATCTCTGCATGTGTGGTTCCCACCGTGAATAATGGAAGAGGAGGTGTGATGGTCTGAGAGTGCATTGTTGGTAACACTGTCAGTGATTTATTTAGATTTCAAGGCACAATTAACCAGCATGGTTTCCACAGCATTCTGCAGCGATATGTTATCCCATCTGGTTTGCGCTTAGTGGGACTATCATTTGTTTTTCAACAGGACAATGACCCAAAACACACCTCCAGGCCATGTAAGGGCAATTTGACCAAAAAGGAGAGTGATGCTGCATCAGGTGACCTGGCCTCCACAATCACCCACCTCAACACAATGTTGGGTGATTGTGGTTTGGGATGAGTTGGACCACAGAGTGAAGGAAAAACAGCCAACAAGTACTCAGCATTTGTGGGTACTCCTTCAAGATTGTTGGAAAAGCATTCTAGTTGAGGCTGGTTGAGAGAATGCCAAGAGTGGCTACTTTGAAGAATCTGAAATATAAAACATATTTTGATATGTTTAATACTTGTTTGGTTACTTCATGATTCTTCATATGTTATTTCATAATTTGGATGTCTACACTATTATTCCACAATGTATAAAACAGTAAAAATAAAGAAAACCTCTTAATAAGTGTGTCCAATATTTTGACTGGTACTGTATATGACCATATCAAAAAAGCAACAATCAAAGTCTAGGAGGAAGGGTAGGACAGCCAATAAAGACTAGTCTTATGGCCTACTTTAAAAGCCCCACAAGTCTGAACAGCCCTGAGATTGTCGGGAAGGGAGTTCCAAAGGCGTGGGAGGAAAACGCACAGTCCCCCATTGTGTAGAGCCAGGTCCGTAGGGTACGTGGAGGTTCATAGTGGAAGAGTAGATCTGTCAGATAGGCAGGTCCAATACAATTTAGGGATTTATAGACCAGGGGAATTTTAAAGTTAATTCTTTGAGGGACAGGTAGCCAATGGAGGTCAGCAAGGATGGGGGTGATGTGGGCAGACCTTTTTGTTTGTGGCAGAACCCTTGCAGCACTGTTTTGAATGAGTTGTAATTTATTATTTGAGTTTCTAGGCAGGCCCCCAAGGACTAGATTCCTACAATCAATTCTAGGGAAACTAATGGATGGATAAGTTTTTTATTGAATCAGAAATGTTGAGAGATGGTCTTAAGCGGGAGATGTTCTTCCGGTGAAAGAATGATGTTTTACAGATGAGACTAATGTGGGCATTGAAGGAGTGAGCAGGATGAATTTCACACCCAGGTTGTGATGGCGCCGGAGGGGAGGGCTGCCGTCGTATTGGCTCTTAACCAACCATGCTATTTTTTTTTTTTTTTTCTTGTTTGTACATAATGTTTCTGCTAATATCTCTTATGACCGAAAAGAGCCCCTTGACATTAGAACTGGGATAATTCCCCTCAAGTTGGACAAGGAGTTCTTCTTCAAAGAGTCAGACGCGAGAGACAAACTACAGACAACCGACCAGGCCCAAACGTAGGTTTTGTGGAAAGAGATCAGGATGCGTTGTGAGGATCAGGCAATGAGTGGCTAATCTGTCCTTGCCTTCCGGTCTGCTGGCTAACATTCAATCGCTGGAAAATAAATAGGATGAAAAACGGTTATATTTTATGTTGTTTCACCGAGTCGTGGCTGAACAAAGACATGGAGCTGGCTGGTTATACGCTGTATCAGCAGGACAGAACAGCAGCCTCTGGTAAGACACAGGGCGCGGGCCTATGCATATTTGTAAACAATAGCGGGTGCACGATATCTAAGGAAGTCTCAAGGTTTTGCTCGCCTGAGGTAGCGTATCTCATGATAAGCTGTAGACAACACTATCTACCTAGAAAGTTCTCATCTGTATTTTTCGTAGCTGTCTACATACCACCACAGACCGAGGCTGACTCAATGAGCTGCACCGCACTCAATGAGCTGCATTCCACCACAAGCCAAAAGCAAAAAGAAAACTACTCATCCAGAGGCGGCTCTCCTAGTGGCCGCAGACTTTAATGCAGGGAAACTTAAATCGGTTTTACCTAATCTCTATCAGCATGTTAAGTGTGCAACCAGCATTTTTTCCTTAAGCTGAGGACATCCTGACGGGCCGTCCCCAGGTGGTAAGGGTAGGTAAACAACACATCCGCCACGCTGATCCTCAACACGGGGGCCCCTCCGAGGTGCGTGCTCAGTCCCCTCCTGTACTCCCTGTTCACTCATGAATGCACGGCCAGTTACAACTCCAACACCATCATTAAGTTTGCTGATGACACAGTTGTTGGCCTGATCACCGCCAACAATGAGACCGCCTATAGGAAGGAGGTCAGAGACCTGACCATGTGGTGCAAGGACAACAACCTCTCCCTCAACGTGTCCAATACAAAGGAGTTGATCGTGGACTACAGGAAAAGGAGGACCGAGCACGCCCCCATTCTCATCGACGGAGCTGTTATGGAACAGGTTGAGCTTCAAGTTGCTTGTCGTCCACATCCCCAACAAACTAACATGGTCCATGCACACCAAGACAGTTGTGAAGAGGGCGCGACAAAACCTATTTCCCCTCTGGAGACTGAAAAGATTTGGCATGGGTCCTCAGATCCTTGTGACAAATACAATTGTATTTTATTTGATATGGCCAGGTGAATGCCGCAGGAAGGTTGAGTCCCACATGGCACTCTGTTCTCTTTATTGTGGACTATTCTTTAGACCAGGGCCAGAAGTCAAAAGTAGTGCACTAAATCCAGATCTGGTCATTCAATTTGACCATATATTTTATGACAGCAGCAATGTTATATCGTGGCAGTATTTAGATGGGCCATCATGTGTCCAAGATACATGGTTGGTCCACAATCTGTTGGGAATAGATTTGGAACGCATCCAAAGACATTCCTGCCTCACAGACTCCATTTGCTGGGGAGGTACAGAGATGTCTTGTGCAGGGAAACAGCTTGGATGTTCACTTTGATTGACAAAAAGTGATTAGACCCAAGCCAAGAAAATGGCAACAAAGAGCATGTCCAGTAAATGCTAGCTTAAAGGCTGATTTTTTTATTGGTTGAAAATGAAATGTTTCAAAGTGTTAAGATTTTGATGGGACACATTTGAAGTCTTTTTCTCATACTATCTATATGGTAAACATTTCCCTGACCAACGATATATATACACACACGCACACACACACACACACACACACACACACACACACACACACACACACACACACACACACACACACACACACACACACACACACACACACACACACACACACACACACACACACACACACACACAAATGTATTGGTCACATACACATGGTTAGGATATTATATTTCGAGTGTAGCGAAATGCTTGCGCTTCTAGTTATGACAGTGCAGCAATATCTAACGTGTAATCTAATAATTCCACAACAACTACCTAATAATACACACAAATCTACGTAAAGGAATGGAATAAGAATTTAAACATATAAATATATGGATGAGCAATAACAGAGCTGCATAGGCAAGATGCAATAGATGTTATAAAATATAGTACATACATATAAGTTGAGTAATGCAAAATGTGTAAACATTATTAAAGTGGCATTATTAAAGTGACGAGTGGTCCATTTATTAAAGTGGCCAATGATTTCAAGTCTGTATGTAGGCAGCAACCTCTCTGTTAGTGATGGCTGTTTAACAGTCTGATGGCCTTGAGATAGAAGCAGTTTTTCAGTCTCTCGGTCCCAGCTTTGATGCACCTGTACTGACCTCGTCTTCTGGATGGTAGCGGGGTGAAAAGGCAGTGACTCGGGTGGTTGTTGTCCTTGATGATCTTTTTGGCCTTCATTTGACATCGGGTGCTGTAGGTGTCCTGGAGGGCAGGTAGTTTGCCCCTGGTGATGCGTTGTGCAGACCACACCACCCTCTGGAGAGCCCTGCGTTTGTGGGCGGTGCAGTTTCCGTACCAGGCGGTGATACAGCCCAACAGGATGCTCTTGATTGTGCTTCTGTAAAAGTTTGTGAGGGTTTTAGGTGACAAGCCACATATTTTCAGCCTCCTGAGGTTGAAGAGGTGCTGTTGTCCCTTCTTCACCACACTGTCTGTGTGGGTGGACCATTTCAGTTTGTCCGTGATGTGTATGCCGAGAAACTTAAAACGTTCCACATTCTCCACTGCTGTCCCGTCGATGTGGATAGGGGGGTGCTCCCTATTCTGTTTCCTGAAGTCCAAGATAATCTCCTTTGCTTTGTTGACAATGAGTGAGAGGTAGTTTTTCTGACACCACACTCCGAGTGCATTAACCTCCTCCCTGTAGGCTGTCTCATCGTTATTGGTAATCAAGTCTACTGCTGATGTAAACTTGATGATTGAGTTGGAGGCGTGCATGGCTACGCAGTCATGGGTGAACAGGGAGTACAGGAGGAGGCTGAGCACGCACCCTTGTGGTACCCTTGTGTTGAGGATCGGCAAAGTGGAGATGTTGTTTCCTACCTTCACCACCTGGGGGGCGGCCCATCAGGAAGTACAGGACCCAGTTGCACAGGGCGGGGTTCAGACCCAGGGCCACGAGCTTAATAATGAGCTTTGAGGATACTATGGTGTTGAATGCTGAGCTATAGTCAATGAACAGCATTCTTACATAGGTATTCCTCTTGTCCAGATGGGTTAGGGCAGTCAGCCATTTGCCAGATGGTCCTGCCATCATTCACTTTGAACTGGACTGTGTGTTTACAGTGCCGTCAAAAAGTACTCACACCCCTTAATTTTTTGAAACATTTTGTTGTGTTACAGCCTGAATTTAAAATTGATTACATATTATCATTAGCCTACACACACACATACACACACACACACATATTCCAAAACATGCATCATGTTTTCAACAAGGCACTAAAGTAATAATTCAGAACATGTGGCAAGGCAATTCTCTTTTTATCTTGAATACAAAGTGTTGTGTTGGGTTTGCCCCAAAACACATTACTGAGTACCAATCTCCATATGTTCAAGCATAATGGTGGCTGCATCATGTTATGGGTATGGGGAGTTTCAGGACAAAAAATAAATGGAATGGATTTTAGCACAGGCAAAATCCTTGATGAAAACCTGGTTCAGTCTGCTTTCCACCAGACACCGGGAAATTAATTCCCCTTTCAGCAGGACTATAACCTAAAACAAGGCTACACTGGAGTTGCTTACCAAGAAGACAGAGAATGTTCCTGATTGGCCGAGTTACAGTTTTGACTTAAAAATACATGAAAATATATGGCAAGACCTGAAAATGGTTGTCCACTGGAGGCTCCTCGGAGGGAGGACCATCCTCAGTGAATTTCATCGAAATGCAAATAGTGAAACATTAAAGTAATCTTTCTTAGATAAAATGATACAGTCGTGGACAAAAGTTTTGAAAATGACACAAATATTAATTTCCACAAAGTTTGCTGCTTCAGTGTCTTTAGATATTTTTGTCAGACGTTACTACATGTATGTTATACTGAAGTATAATTACAAGCATTTCATTATTGACAATTACATGAAGTTGATGCAAAGAGTCAATATTTGCAGTGTTGACCCTTCTTTTTCAAGACCTCTGCAATCCGCCCTGGCATTATGTCAATTAATTCTGGGTCACATCCAGACTGATGGCAGCCCATTTTTGCATAATCAATGCATGAAGTTTGTCAGAATTTGTGGGTTTTTGTTTTTCCACCCGCCTCTTGAGGATGGACCACAAGTTCTCAAGGTGTGGGGAGTTTCCTGGCCATGGACCCAAAATATCAATGTTTTGTTCCCCGAGCCACATAGTTATCACTTTTGCCTTATGGCAAGGTGCTCCATCATGCTGGAAAAGCTGCTCTCGGAGGATGTATTGGTACCATTCTTTATTCATGGCTGTGTTCTTAGTCAAATTTGTGAGTGAGCCCACTCCCTTGGCTGAGGAGCAACCCCACACATGAATGATCTCAGAATGCTTTACTGTTGACATGACACAGGATTGATGGTAGCGCTCACCTTGTCTTCTCCGGACAAGCTTTTTTAAGGATGACCCAAACAATCGGAAAGGGGATTCATCAGAGAAAATGACTTTACCCCAGTCCTCAGCAGTCCATTGCCTGTACCATTTACAGAATATCAGTCTGTCCCTGGAGAGACGTGGCTTCTTTGCTGCCCTTCTTGACACCAGATCATCCTCCAAAAGTCTTCGCCTCACTGTGTGTGCAGATGCACTCACACCTGCCTGCTGCCGTTCCTGAGCAATCTCTGTACTGGTGGTGCCCCAATCCCGCAGCTGAATTAACTTTAGGAGACGGTCCTGGCACTTGCTGGACTTTCTTGGGCATCCTGAAGCCTTCTTCACAACAATTGAACCGATCTCCTTGAAGTTCTTGATGGTCCGATAAATGGTTGATTTAGGTGCAATATTACTGGCAGCAATATCCTTGCTTGTTAAGCCCTTTTTTTGCAAAGCAATGATGATGGCATGTGTTTCCTTGCAGGTAACCATGTTTGACAAAGGAAGAACAATGATCCCAAGCACCACCCTCCTTTGGAAGCTTCCAGTCTGTTATTCAAACTCAATCAGCATGACAGAGTGATCTCCAGCCTTGTCCTGGTCAACACTCACATCTGTGTTAATGAGAGAATCACTGACATGATGTCAGCTGGTCCTTTTGTGGCAGGGCTGAAATGTTTTTTGGGGGATTCAGTTCATTTGTATGGCAAAGAGGGACTTTTCAATTAATTGCAATTAATCTGATCACTCTTCATAACATTCTGGAGTATATGCAAATTGCCATCATACAAACTGAGGCAGCAGGCTTTGTGAAACTGAATATTTGTGTCATTCTCAAAACTTTTGGCCAAGACTGTACTAAATATATTCACATCATAAAATAATTGATTAAAATAACACTGTTTTGAAATGGTCTACAGTAGCCTTAACAGCACACTGTAGGGTTGCACCATAACACTCTGTAGCCAGAGGATAGCTAGTTTTTGTCCTCTGGGTACATTGACTTCAACACAAAACCTAGGAGGCTCATGGTCCTCAACCTTCCATAGATTTACACTATATTTATCCTCCAAACTATCAGAGCTCTTGTAGCATGAACTGACATCTTCTCCACTCAATGTATCGGAGAATGAATCTAGTGTTCAAAGCATAAGCTACAGCTATAAATGTGCATAAAATGTGGTGAGTAGTTGACTCAAAGAGAGAGAAAGACAGTAGTTGAATAGTTTTGAACAAATGAATTTCTTCAATAATGAAGAAGCGAGAGAGAGAGCTATGTTTCATTGTATTTTTTTCCACTTTCATTTTCTTATTAGCGAATCCAGCCAGCTAGTTTAGCCTACTCAAACAGAGAGGGATGCTATGTTAGCTAGCTGGATAGGGCTATCCAACACGGGAACTCTTCCAAGTCAAGGTAAGCTTTTGGTTTTATCAAGTTATTGCCACCGGGGCGTGCTGGTGTAACTGCTAAAGTGTTTGCTGCAGACTGTACTGCATGATTGTAGCAGGTTTACTAATGCGTTAACTCCTAGAACTATGTTGACTATGACATACTATGATGACAACGATGTAGGCTGTGTGTAATGGTTAGCGGGTATGATATAAATCTTTCACTTGGTATGTTTTTTTTTGCCTGGTCACAGACAGCTGATGTGTTGTGCACTGAAGTCCACAAATGAAGGGAACATGTGAAAGGAAGAGAGTGTGTAGATTCAAGAAGTTATTATACAATGATCAAAGGGATCATGTACTTGTATGTGGCTGCTATGGAAGTGAACTCTGAGTGTGATCAGGGGTGTATTCATTCATTCAAAAATGTTGAAAAACGTTTCTTAAACGGAACGAAGATAAAACATACTGTACCTCAATTTGTCCAATAGAAACTCTCGTTTGCAACTGTTGGACTAATGATTACACCTTACATCAGCTAGATGCAGGCAAAAGTGTGCAAGGCGATATTGAATGTGTCAATGTTTGTCACCTTGATTACTTCATTCTCTCTTGACTTATGCACCTACATTGTAAGCTTTAATTCATAGGTTAGGTTGTAGCAACCTCATGATGGGTATACGGAAAATGTCAGTATCATGTAGTAGACTAAACCTATCTATGTTACATTGAGCTAGGTGAATGGAATATGAATGACAGTCATCGAATATTTTGTAATAGAAATAAGGCCATGCTCATAAAACATTTTTTTATCCTCTCTCATCTTAAATGGAACCGACCACCACTGTTGACTAGCAATGATCAATAACCAATTTGATAGAGCTTGAACATTTTTTTAAAAGTGGGCAAATGTTGCACAATCCAGGTGTGGGAGGCTTGTAGAGACTTACCTAGAAAGACTCACTGCTGTAACCTCTGCAAAGGTGTTTCTATAAAATGATTGACTCAGGGGTGTGACTACTTATGTACATTTGATATTTCTTTAAAGAATTTTCAATAAATGTGCTTTTTATTTTTTACATATTTACACTTCGTCATTATAGGGAATTGTGTGTAGATGGGTGAGAGAAAAACGATTTAATCCATTTGGAATTGAGGTTGTAACACAACAAAATGTGGAATAAGTCAAGTGGTATGAATACTTTCTGTAGGTACTGTACAGGCAGCAACAACAGCGTGACTTTAGAGCATTAGAAAGCATTCGCCAAAATATGTAAACACCAATGGAGTCCTCTTACATTTGTGAACTTTGTAGTCCTATTTATCAAACAACCATGAAAAGGGTAGGAATTTTCCCAGCCAGAGCGAGAGGAGCTCAAATCTAGCAAGGGAACAGTTGGCTGTCAAAATGTCACTTCTAAATGATGGGGAATAGTAGCCTGCTCAACCTTCTGCAGCTTGCATGCCATGCTTGTCCAAACCCACGTTTTGACAACTGAATGGGAACTTTCCTGCCTGTCAGCCCATTTGATTGACAACTGAGAGATATGCTAACAGTTATTCAAGTTCAGCATTGCTAGCAAGCAAAGTGAATCACATTTCTTGCTAGCTAACCAAATGACACCTGTATCTCAAGCTGTAGCCACGGGAAAAATATATTCAAATTCAGCCACTCACCCATTCGTCCAATGACATAGCATCCTCCCAACAGCTATCTAAATAAATACCTAAGCTATCTTTTAGCCATGTTATGACTGACTTGTGATCATTGCCCTTGCTAGTTTGATTGTATTGACATTCCCCACCTCAGTTGGCTACATTTGTCAATTTTTGTCCAAAATAGTGAGTCATTGAAACTGAAACAGTGCAGCAAACAATGTAATAGGCCAGCTGTAATTTACAACCTGCAATATTTGCTGGACTATCAATAAACGTAATGGTAAATTATATAAATCATGCATTTAGCTGCATCCATCTTGTGGAATTGTTTGTTAATTAAATAGAACCTACACTAAACAAAAATATAAACGCAACATGCAACTATTTCAAAGAATTTACTGAGTTACAGTTTAAGGAAATCAGTGAATTTAAATAAATAACATAGGCCCTAATATATGGATTTCACATGACTGGGAATACATATATGCAGCTGTTGGTCACAGATACCTTAAAAAAAGGTGAGGGCATGGGTCAGAAAATCAGTCGGTATCTGGTGTGGCCACCATTTGCCTCATCACGCTGCTGATTGTGGTCTGTGGAATGGTGTCCCACTCCTCTTCAATGGCTGTGTGAAGTTGCTGGATATTTGCAGGAACTCTGACATCATCGCAGCTGAGCTTCCCTTCATAGTTTACGCAGAAATTCTTTGATTGCGCAAAGCCACAGTTTCATCATGTTACGGTTTTCTTGCGGTGAAGGAGAGTCGGGGTGGTATTCTTGATACATGTTTAATGACGATGAAAAAAACTAACAATACAAAAACAACACACGTAACGTGAAACCCTATACAGCCTATTTTGTTTTATTTTTATAAAAAATAATTTCTTACCTTCAATACCATTCATTCTTTACAACTCATAATTTTCATACATACTCCAATAATGGTATTTTAATTTAACTAAACAAAAACCCCAAACAAAACCTCAGGGGAGCATCTTCCCTCCCCGTCACCCTACAAAGTACCTTTCCCTATCTCCCCGTCCCTAATCTATCCCCTTACAAATCTAAATGACACCCAGCCCTAAACCCCCCTTCCACCTCTCCCGAGCAGCATGCTGCCCCCACTTCCTCTCCTCCCTCTTCATCCTCCCCCTCAAATCTCCTTCCACCCTCCTCACTATCCCTCCCACCCCTCAATCTCTCCCTGTCTTCACCATGTTCTGCCTGGCTTCCCACAGCCCCCGTTTAAAAAGACTCATGAGAAGCCAGAGCAGAAACCTGTCCCTATCCGTCCCTCTCCCTACACCTCTCTCTAACCTGGCCCACGTCAATACAAAATCCCCCCTTACAAAACCAAACAACACCCGTGCCCTAGCCCATACTACTCCGGCAAAGGCGCAGTCCCAAAAGACATGGCGCACAGTCTCCTCCCTGCCACAAGAGGATCTTGGACAGGTGGGGGATTGCACCAAAGTACCGGCAAGCACTTATGGCGGCTCAACCGGTGCCTGTTGTCCAGACCCTGCGCCTGCACTCCCTCCCAGACCACTTCCGAGATGCCCACTACAGGCGCCAGACTCCCTGCCTTTCTGACCTCCTCGTACAGGTGCCTGTGATCTAAATCTACTCGGGCAACTTCAACCTCAGGGTGCGCACGCTTCTCGCGTGATACGAGAAGAACACCCGCAGGAGATCACTGGATGAGCAAGCTCCGTTAACAAGAAAGAAACAAAAATTGCGTCCAGCTTGAGCGGGAAATTTGGTACCCCCCTACCTCCCTCCCCGATGGGACAGAGCATGCGTGCCCTGGCGACCCACTCGCACCTGCCACTCCACATGAACTGAAACACAAGCCTCACTAGAGGCCTCCTCAGACAAGCCGGCAATGGGTAGATGTACGCCAAATACAAAAGAGACGGCAACACATCCACCTTTAGGACCAGGACTTTGCCCATAAAAGACAAATACCTGCCTTCCACATTAATGCCTTCCACATTGCTAGCTTCCTCTGTACCACTGCGATACGCATGTTCCAGTTTAGCGTCGCTGAGCCGGAGGTCTCAAAATGGACCCCGAGAATCCTCAGGGCCCCCTCACAGAGAGATAAACCCCCGGGCACATCCGTTCTACCCCGCCATCTTCCGAAAAACTTGACGGAAGACTTTGCATGGTTCAGAACCGCTCCCGACGCTCGGGTAAAATCCCCAAAGATGGCAAGGGACCTTGTCAGGCACGAGCCCACCACTTCCAGGGATCAACAAGCCTTCCACCCTTGTGTCTGCCCTAATGGCAGCCCCCAGAGGCTCCATGTACAGAACGAAGAGGAGAGCCGAGAGTGGGCACCCCTGCCTGACCCCAGACGAGAGGTCAAAAACATCACCCAAGTGACTATTTACACTAACTCGGCACCCCGCTCCGACATATAATGAATAAATTCATCCTATGAAATTCTCCCCAAATCCTAATCGACCTAACACTCAGAATAAAAAGGATCTATTCACGCGATCAAAGGCTTTCGCCTGATCTAGCGCTGCTACCATTCAAGGCAGTCCTCTATCTTGAACCCAAGCGATGGAGTCCCTGATTAACTGTAGGTTCCATCTAATAGAGAGGCACTCTACCCCGCACGTCTGATCCTCATGGACGACGTAGGGAAGAGCTGTGCGCAACCGGTCTGGTAAAACCTTTGCAAGTAGCTTGTAATCTACACACAGCATGGTCAACGGCCGCCAGTTGCCAAGGTCTGTTACTGCCCCCTTCTTATATAAAAGTGACAGCACACCAACAGCCATTGAACCCCCCGGGACCCCCGTCTCAAGGATGGCCTTCAAGACTTCGAGGACCACTGGTCCAAGTATACCCCAAAACTTGAGATAAAAACTCAGCCGGCAGCCCATCCATCTCAGGCACCTTCCCTTTTCCCATCCTCCTAAGAGCGCTCTCAACCTCTTCTCGTGAGATCTGGGCCTCCATCACTTCTCTAATGTCCTCCGGCAACCGCATGGACAAGTGTTCTAAAAACACATTTCCCTGCTCTACATCTATTTCCCTTTCCTTAAATAAACCTTGGAAATGATCAGTTGTCACCCTGACTATATCCTCTGGTTCTCTGACTATACTACCATTTTCTTCCCTAACGCCATGCATTACCTTCCTACTCTGTCTGGCCCTAACCGACTTAATTAAAGAACATAGCAGAACAAGTCTCATTGTGTTTTAGAAAGCCACTATGCGCACGCTCCAGGAAAGCTCGAGCCTTCCGCTCCTGCAACTCCCTGAGCTGCGCCTTTAGGGTTGCGGATCTCTCCCAGTCAAACGACCCGCCGAGGTTGCCTGTCTCGTACTCAAGTTCAATTAACCTTTGTATACGATTCCCCTACCTCCTCTCCTCCCTTTTTTTCCTATTTTCCTATTTTTCCTAATACCCTATTATAAAAGCCCTAATCCTCACCTTAAATAATTCCCACCACTCTAACACCCCCTTGCCCCTCGCACAAAGCCTGCTCCTCCAGCACATCCCAATCTAACTTCCAGTAACCCCTACCAGACTGGCGACCCCACCTACAGGAGCACTCCGTTGTGATCCGAAAATAAAACAGGCAACAGCCGCCCAGACAACTTACCCAAAGACCTGGGTACAAAAATATAGTCGAGCCTCCGCGCAACCCCCCTGGAGTTGCGCCATGTAGGACCGGCCATTTTCGGAGTGGTGTGCAGGCCACCATCAACCAGACCATGGCAAGCCATTAGCCCGGTGATGGCGCCTGCACTGCTATCCCTCCCCTATTCCTAAATCTGTATTAAAATCCCCCCCTTTCAATAATTTCCTATTCGTGTCACACAGGGATGCCAGACAGTCCACCATCTCCCTCCTGTCTGCCACCACCTGTGGCCCATACACCACCACTAATCTAAATTTACAATCCCTTATTGTGACATCCACCCCTATAACCCTCCCCTGCATCACCACAAAAGAACCCTCCACTTTTACCTCCCTGTGCCCACACTTGCTCCTCCTCCTTGCTCCTCCTCCTTCCTTGTGACCCTCCCCTCTGGACCTGTACTCTGGTCATAAGGCATTCTTCCTTCCCCTCCTCTTCTTCCCACATCCTCTTCTCTTCTTCCCCCTCCTTTTCTTCCCCCCCAGCCACAGATGCGTATGACCTCTGACGAGCTGGGCACCCCCGCCACAGGTGTGCTAACGAGCCACACCCGTGGCACGCCTTAGGCTCGTCACAATCCTTCGCCTCGTGCTCCCAAGATCCACAAAATCTGTATTTTATTGCGCTGCACGAGGCAAAGTTATGGCCATAGGCCATACAGCGCCTGCAAAATGGAGGCTGACGTGCATAAAACAACGTCCCCCTGTCAGCCCCCAGGGAGAACATAGCAGGAGGATGGAAGTAGCCACCATGTCCCTTTGGGTCCTCTCTGAGGAGGGCATGGAAGCCTCTCCTCCCATTCCAAAACCCAAGTGAGTCTTTGAGGTGCCTTGCTGAGGAGACGTTATCCATGTATCTCCCCAGAAAGGCCCTCACCTCTTCGTCCTTAACGTATGGGTTGTAAATGTTGACAGTTACAACCCTAAAGTTGTTCTTCGCCAGGCTTGTTATTTCATGGTGGCTCATCGGCCTCTCACCTCCCACTGCTCTTGCCCTTCTCAGGATATCATTGTGTTTCTCCTCTGTATGTAGTGCCACGTCGTATGTTCCCTCCAAGGAGTTTCCTTGGAAACAAAACACGTCCTTCACCGTCAGCTTTAGAATCCCCATCAATATTGTCCTTCCAAAAGTTTCCCGTCCTAAAGGCTCCAACTCCTTTTCCTTCCAAGCAAACCGAATCGTGTTGGCCAGCCCAATCCCAGGGACCGACTGTGTTGATGGATTTTCCACCATCTCCGCAAGGAGAATGGCGCACCCGTCTCACGTTCTCTTCTCTTCCAAAACAAGGAAAAAATAAAAACCAAAGTGACCGAGCCTATCTGGTGCAAACTAACACAGAGACAGGAACAATCACCCACGAAACACTCAAAGAATATGGCTGCCTAAATATGGTTTCCAATCAGAGACAACGATAATCACCTGCCTCTGATTGAGAACCACTTCAGGCAACCATAGACTTTACTAGATAACCCTACTAAGCCACAATCCCAATACCTACTAAAACCCCAAGACAAAACACACCACATAATAAACCCATG
>NC_068448.1:52387707-52390385 GCF_023373465.1 Oncorhynchus keta | reverse complement strand
ATCAGCTCTCCAGGTGGCTGGTTTCTGATGATCCCACAGGTAAGGAATCCAGATGTGGCAGTACTGGGCTGCGGTTGTGAGGCCGGTTGGATGTACTGCCAAATTCTCAAAAATGTTGGATGCGGCTTATGGTAGAGAAATTAACATTAAATACTCTGTCAACCGCTCTGGTGGACATTCCTGCAGTCAGCATGCCAATTACATGCTTCCACAAAAGACGTGATGTGGCATTGTATTGTTTTCTGACAAAACAGCACATTTTACAGAAGCCCATTATTGTCCTCTGCACAAGGTTCGCCTGTGTAATGATCATCAGCTTCTTGATATGCCATACCTGTCAGGTGGATAGATTATTTTGGCAAATGAAAAATGCTCACGAATGGGGATGTTAACAAATTTGTGCACAACATTTGAGAAAATACGCTTTTTGTACATAGGGAACATAAACTCAACTAAAAAGGAAACGTACCTTTTGCAGAACCCTGTCTTTCAAAGATAGTTCGTAAAAATACAAATAACTTCACAGATCTTCTTTGTAAATTGTTTAAAAACTGTTTCCCTTGCTTGTTCAATGAACCATAAACAATTAATGAACATGCACCTGCGGAACGGTCGTTAAGACACTAACAGCTTACAGATGGTTGGTAAATAAGGTCACAGTTACGAAAGCTTAGAACACTAAAGAGGCTTTCCGACTTACTTTGAAAACCACCAAAAGAAAGATGGCCAGTGTCCCTGCTCATCTGCGTGAACTTGCCTTAGGCATGCTGCAAGGAGACATGAGGACTGCAGATGTGGCCACGGCAATATATTGCAATGTCCGTACTGTGAGACGCCTAAGACAGCTCTACATGGAGACAGGACGGACAGCTGATCGTCCTCGCAGTGGCAGACCACGTGTAACAACACCTGCACAGGATCGGTACATCCGAACATCACACCTGCGAGACAGGTACAGAATGGCAACAACAACTGCCCGAGTTACACCAGGAACACACAATCCCTCCATCAGTGCTCAGACTGTCCGCAATAGGTTGATAGAGGCTTGACTGTGGGCTTGTAAGGCCTGTTGGTGCTGGTGTCCTCACAGACATCACTGGCCACAACGTCGCCTATGGGCACAAACACACCGTCACTGGACCAGACAGGACTGGCAAAAAGTGCCCTTCACTGATGAGTCGCGGTTTTGTCTTGCCAGGGGTGATGGTCTGATTTGCTTTTATTGTCGAAGGAATGAGCGTTACACCGAGGCCTGTACTCTGGAGCAGGATTGATTTGGAGGTGGAGGGTCCGTCATGGTCTGGGGTGGTGTGTCACAGCATCATCGAACTGAGCTTGTTGTCATTGCAGGCAATCTCAATGCTGTACATTACAGGGAAGACATCCTCCTCCCTCATGTGGAAACCTTTCTGCAGGCTCATCCTGACTTGACAATGCCACCAGCCATGCTGCTTGTTCTGTGCGTGATTTCCTGCAAGACAGGACAGGACAGTGTTTTGCCATGGCCAGCAAAGAGTCCAGATCTCAATCCCAATGAGCACGTCTGGGATCTGTTGGATCGGGGGGTGAGGGATAGGACCATTCCACCCAGAAATGTACTTGCAGGTGCCTTGGTGGGAGAGTGGGGTAACACCTCACAGCAAGAACTGTTAAATCTGGTGCAGTCCACGAGGAGGAAATGCACTGCAGTACTTAATTCCGCTGGTGGCCACACCAGATAATGACTTTTACTTTTGATTCCCCCCCCCCCCCTTTTATCAGGGACATATTTTTCCATTTCTGTGAGTCACATGTCTGTGGATCCTTTTCAGTTCATTTCTCAGTTGTTGAATGTTGTTGTTCATACAAATATTTACACATGTTAAGTTTGTTGAAAATAAATGCAGTTGTCAGTGAGTTAAATACACTAAAGAGGAACAATGTGGTCAGATTGAAGATGCACATGCTCATCCCCAGTATGTTTTACGTGCCTATTTTTAAAGGTTAAAGCTAAGAACCTTAACAACTTCATACGTAGTTAATTACACTATAACAATATAGAAGAAAATGAAACGTGTTCTACAAGAAGCAATATCACTCCCTAAAAACACAACCTTATGGAAAAATCCTAGTAAAGCTTTTCAGAATTCATAGATTAGTTTTCCATGATGACCAATTTAAGGCATAAAAAATGTAAATTACTTGGTAACTGGAAATACATTTATAACCATGACCGAATTAAAAAGTAATTTTGGACTGACCAATGTAGATAGTTTGAAATACTTGCAACTTAAAAACTTCTTACACCTAGGTGTCCTGCTTGCGGGACAACTTCCGGTGAAACTGGATTGCGCGCAATTCAAATCATAAACATTTGAATATTAAACATTTAGGTACATACAAGTCTTATATCAGTTGAAAGCTTAAATTCTTGTTAATCTAACTGCACTTTCAGATGTACAGTAGCTATTACAGCGAAAGGATGCCATGTGATTGTTTGAGGATGGCACCCCACATCAAAATATTTTTCCACCAACACAGGTTTCATAAATTCACAAATAGCGATTAAATATTCACTTACTTTTTGAAAATCTTCCTCTGATTTGTCATTCAAAAGGGTCCCAGCTATAACATGTAGTGTCATTTTGTTAGATAAAATCCTTCTTTTATATTCCAAAAAGTCCGTTTAGTTGGCGCCA